>NC_086342.1:27120106-27420106 GCF_032445375.1 Bacillus rossius redtenbacheri
GCTGTGGGCCAATCACAGCCTTCATTTCGTCTAGTTGTGCCAATCGGAGCTGGGCTTCTGTGATTGGCTTTTGGGGTTTCTGGCAAATCAGTGGATTTAACTCTACCCTGATAATGGCGACGACAATGTCAACCGAAACGTCAGTGATATATTCGCCTTGGACGCGGCTACAACCCAGATACCAAGCTACTTCAGACAATGGTCGCTAATTCCTGCGATCTTTATTTACATTTTACTGTTGCCCGAATATTTAAAATGGGATTTACGTGCGTATAATAGGATGGCAATCGGAGAGTTGTATGTACGTACTGTATAAATTGTTTTCTTATTCTTAATAATCGCGTAAATCAGGACGCGCGCATGATCTAGGTACATTGCTCGAGCCGTTCCTTCAGTCACACACGCTAAGTATTGGTACATCATATTAAAATGAGCAGTTCTTATGAGGAAGAAGATATGATCGTTATTCCGTGTGATGAGCTAACTAAACTTTCCCAAACACTAGGGGTTCATAATATACATTTAAAAGAGTACGAGCACAGTATATCTCTCAACTGTTTCCGATTTTTCTCCAGGATAAGAAAACGTTTTTCAGTATTTTATAATGTCAAGTGACACGTGTTTTGAGTTAGTACGAGAACTTCTATTACAATTACGGAACACATGAAGACCGTTAAGGGGTTGGCGCTTCAGTAGGTATTTGTGTAGCTATATTTAGGAGCAATGATCGGAAAATTTATTAGTAGGGATATTGATCATTTTCAGATCATTTTCACTAGGCACTAATTTACTTTTTTAAAGTAATCAACATTTTTAAATCAAAATTATTTAATAGTTTATCAAAAAATAAATCAAAAATTTAATGGCTTGTATTATAAAAGTACACTTTTTTTTACTGTACCAGCCTTCATAGCGTTGGAAAATAAACTAATTGTAAAGAATTCTGCTTAATCACTAGGCTCTAGAGAAATTTTTTTTTCCCTCACATGTAATGGAGGCATTCTTAAAGTGGTTTAAAGTAGATCTTCAACAAGTTTTCCAAAAAGGTTTAACTATACGACCAACCAGAACCAGAACTGAGTTTAAGTAAAGGATTTTCTCGCGTCATATAATTTTTCTTATGTTTTAGTTCTAGCGCTTTTCTACTAGCATTTCATGCGAAAAAAGACAATCTTGAGGGGTTGTTACATTTTGGTGCTCACGGTAAAACTTCAAATATTCCAAAATTGGAAAATTTCCTGAAGCCACTTTGTTCAAACACTGAATATACGCGTATTTTGCTACTCAAAAAGCTTTCTGCAAAAAAAAAAAAAAGTTGGGGACTGATGCAAATATTCTTTCGTCTCGTAATCTTAAGTTATCTAAAAAAAAAATCATATTCTTTGCCAGATTTTTGCATTGAAATAAAGTATTAAAATACTTTCTTACGTGGTTTGCTTCACAGTGTAAGTTAAAATTAAATGACACAAAATTTAAAAAAATTCGGAAATACAGTAATATCGCTTGACTGATTTTGGGAGGTCGCTGTTTGGGTTTATGCATCATGCACAGTGTGAAAGTCAATCCGACGAAACGTAATCGACTGTCCTTGTTTAATCTTTCTCGATTTCTCATCCACATACTGAAAAAAAAATATCCCTCATTCAATTCCTTGCTACGCATCCCTACATTTATTCGCTCTATTATTATTTTTTAATTCAAGACACCGGCTTGATTTAATTTCACGAAAGGAAAATAAGTTTTATTGCTTCATTACATTTTTTTTCCTGTTTGTTTTCACAAGTTTAATAAGTGGTTCGTGTTAATATCCACAGACTCGGACGGCGGGATAAAAGACTGCGGCTTTACCGACCGCCTCCGTGCGAAATGAAAAACGTGCCTGCGAAAAATGCAAATCCCCTCCTGCTTAACACAGTGCCAAATAACAAGTGTCTGATATTTTATCCACTTGAAAGAAAGTGGGTTGGTGGTAAAAAGAAATTTTGGTGAGTATTTCAGTGCTCGCTAGAGATGTGTAAACATTTGACCTCGGTAGCGAGCAAAATCACGTGTACTCATGTTGCAAATACACTTAAGTATACGAAACTCGGACACAAGATTTAATGTAAAACTCTTTGAAATAATGCTCTATGCGAATAATGTTTTAAGCTGCATTGCTTGACGCGATTCACATGTAGTTTCCTCACCCGCCACTATAATTGGTTGCAGTATCAGCTACGTTGACTGGAAATTATAAAAGCGAAAAAAGACTTGAAAACAAAATACTAAATCCCAAGAATTTTGACGTTATTTTCAACAAGGAATTTCATTAAATTACTACCAATCTTTATAAAATTCATTAAACTGTTACTACTCTAAATTTTTTCTTTGACTTTGTTAACTTTGATTCCCGCCATCCGCCACAGATGGCAGCACCGTGGTTACACATTTCCGTTCAATGTGCCTTCCGTCACATTCGCGAAATTATTTCTACCAAATGCCGTATACCGAGAGCTAAGATGTTACACTTCAAAAACAAACATAGTTGGCCTTCTATGCACAACACGTCTGCGTCTTTAAAAGTTACTTCGCCTCAAATATGGAAGACGAAAGTGCAAGGTGAAACGTAAGAAGTTGAAAGGTGGCTGAAACATGCGTTTTGGGTTTTATCCTGCTAAGTTAATAAAACTCGTATTTAAAGACGTCGTTGTTTAACTTTTTTTGTTTCTTTCGAAGCTAACCCGGCATTAGGTTATGGAAAGTCAAAAGATTACAACCGGCTCCAAACCACCTGGGAATGGGCTCATTGCTCATAAATATGAGACCTGCTGGCTGTTTGGCTGTCGTAATTCGCCATCCTCGCCGCATAAGGCAGACGTCTCAGCGACCACGGCTACCGAGAAATTATCTGTTTGTTGCCACTGACTCCGGTTTACTAAGACTATACCCAGAAAAAAAACCTATTTAGATTGATATTATGAAAAATGTCAGTCTCACGACCACTTTTTAATATATGCTATATTTAAATCAAATTTTAAAATAAATTCTCTACTCGTTAGGCGTTTTGCCAACGATGCACTTTTCTCATTGACTGTTTTTTTTTAAATTATATTCTTACTGCACAGTTATAAACTTTGGGAGCTGTTCAGACCACAAGTAGTAAACAAGCGCGGTTCCAGGCCAGGAGATGGAACGTAGATATCAAGGTAGGCGGGGCCACGCGACTAGCAGACCCCGCGTCGGCCATTTTCTTTTTTTATGGTACTTGTTTGTCTGGTATTTATGTGAAGTACAAGGACACTAACGGGAAAAACGAAAAAATATAATATCCACTAGCATCTAATTTCCAAATATTTTTCCGACCCCCTTGACAGTAGATTTCACCTCATGTTGTTCGAAAAACATACGCACCTAGTTTGATTTTAATTTTAATTTTAGATGGCATTATGATCTCTCACGGACGAACAAGAAGGAAGGTTTCGATAGGTCTCAAGGAGTTCGCTTTATATGTCGGTATTTCTCAGATTTAACTAACCCATATGTATTTTTTTTCCCCCTACCGATCATTAAATTCGTGCGCAGAAATTGCCGTAGTTATTTAAAAATTCGAAATGCATTGATACGTCGTTTTGTCAGTTATTTGGCAATGTAGAGCCACTTCATAGTCAGAATTATGTCAGTACCACCTACAAAGGGTTTGAAAAAACTTTTTTATTTTTCCGAATGATTTCGAGCGCTTTACGTCGAACGAATCGATTTCGAACGCGATCCTTTCAAGTCCTGGACTCTCGTTCCCTGTGTCCATTCATTATTTCCGCACGCGAAAGGAGAATAATGAAGGCCTCGGCACGCTCTGTCGCGCGATGTTGCCAGATTGCGCAGGTGTATCGCCGCTAATTGGATCTCGGAGCGGGGATGTGGCGCGAGTTTAGCTGAGCGCCGACCTCTGTCCCGCGATGCCCACAATAGCGCGTGGCCAAAGAGAGAGATAGTGCAACCCTGCCGGCTTTGCGAGTGGTCAACAGCGTGTCAAAAAAGAGTGTCAACTCTGTAGCGATGTAAAAATTCGAGGAAGAACAGTTAAAAAAAAGAAAAAAAGAAATCATTACTTTTCCTGTTCTGTGTGGCTTGGTCAGAGGAAATAAAACCAGAATCCAAATTTACTGATTGGCATTTTCCGTACAGTTAGTTCGTGCTCTTCTGTACCCCTGTTTCTAGACGCTTTTTTTTTTGTCAGGATACATCAGCGATTACTGAAAGATGGAGAAAGTGTACAATAGCAAATTGGTTTAGTACAGTACAGTATTGTTGGGAAAAAAATAGTTCCTGTATTTTTTTCTACTTAGTGTTGTTACTTTTCTAAGATTGTTGGAGCTCCCCCCCCCCCCCCCTTTTCCCCCAGATTTTTTAAAATGGAAATTAGTAAACTTCTCTAGCATACGGTGTCCTCAGAACTGGAAACGTGTATGCTGGAATAATTTCTCCTGCTGTTCCTTATGTGAGGAATATTATCTCAATAAATTATATAACATAGTAGTATTAAAATGAGGTCACTTGCATTTATAATAGCAGTAAGATAGAGAAGGTTCTAAAGTTGAGACCTAGTTATGTTTTCAACCATTTAATATAATTTTCTTAGATTCGGCGGCACACTATACCTTGATATACCATTTTTCAAATAGTATAAAACGAATTCGCTACCCGCGTCTGTTGGTGCGCTCACTTCTTCTGAACTGCACAGTGGAATTTGATGCGGTTTTCACTATAATTTAGATAATTACTTTCGGGAGGTCCATTTTTATAAAACTTCATATAAAAATTAAATATATAAGAGAAATATCTATGTTTTGTAACTAAGTTGTAAAAAAAAGACCCTTTCAGGGCGCTTACATAGGGCTTACGCTTACACAGGACTGATAGGGGACACACCACAACGCAGAAATACCACAACGCCGAACGTACAATAACGCCGAAAACCATAACGCCGAAATGCCAAATTGACCACAACGCCGACAGCTAGATAACTGCTGTGTACCACAACGCCGAAATACATTAACCCCGTAAAATGTCATTGCAGGACTGCCACAAAGGTTAGGTTAGGTAAGGTTAGCACACAAATTCATTCAGTTGTTTTTCATTTTTCTCCTGTGCCCCCCCCCCCCCCCGCAGCATCATTTTTCGGCGTTACTGTATTTCGGCGTTGTGGTACACAGCAGTTTTCTAGCTGTCGGCGTTGCGGTCAATTTGGCATTCGGCGTTATTGTACGTTCGGCGTTGTGGTAACGACCCGGACTGATTCATACCGGACGCTTGAGAGAACTTGATACTTATAAGCATGGGCGAAAATTTGTTGGATTCTCAAGGGGGGGGGGGCTGTGGGATAGCGTTCATCATTCCCATTTCACAGTTATACGACCACAGAGATCTCGATGGAAGGTATACCATGGTCATCGGAGATCTCATGGAAGGTATACCATCGTCATCGGAGATCTCGATGGAAGGTATACCATCGTCATCGGGGATCTCGATGGAAGGTATACCATCGTCATCGGAGATCTCATGGAAGGTATACCAACGTCATCGGAGATCTCGATGGAAGGTATACCATCGTCATCGGAGATCTCGATGGAAGGTATACCATCGTCATCGGAGATCTCGATGGAAGGTATACCATCGTCATCGGGGATCTCGATGGAAGGTATACCATCGTCATCGGAGATCTCATGGAAGGTATACCATCGTCATCGGAGATCTCGATCGAAGGTATACCATCGTCATCGAAGATCTCATGGAAGGTATACCATCATCATCGGAGATCTCGATGGAAGGTATACCATCGTCATTGGTGATCTCGATGGAAGGTATACCATCGTCATCGGAGATCTCGATGGAAGCCGCGTCGACGTCCTCGGAAATCCTGCGCTAGAGGAGACATCAGCAGGCGCTGTTCCAGCGGCCGGGAGAGACTTTAAACTCCGGCAGTGTCTTCAGCCGAGGAGACTTCAACGGTTACAGTGACGGTAACTTCGGTGAATCCGTCAGCGACGACCACTGGAGGTATATAGCGACGTCTTACGAGCATCGATGCGCCTCTGTGTTGATTACTTTACCAGAGCATCTGATGTTCGCGGGCATGGAAGATGCGGATGCCCCTGAACAGCGCACAAAAGAACACTGCATCAGCGCTCCAAATGTAACAAACTATCTGGTTTCCGTGATAACTTGAAAACTACGTGATTAAATATGTAAGGGGCCAGCTACGAGCAGGCAAGAACCAGATTGTGAATTCTGTGACAACGTCGTAAGCTTGAAGCTTCGTGAGTGTGAAACACGCAATTGAAATAATATCTCTAAACGTGTGCAACAGGTGTTGTAGCCAGATTATACACTACGGAAATGTTGAAAAGGCATGTTAGGTTTTGCAAAGGTTCTGATTATTCGCTCATCAGGAACAAACTGTATCTTCTGTGGGAAGACATTTGCACACATGAAAAATGCTAGGCATCATGAAATATATAACTGTCCTGTTAACGAAACAGAGAACTCTCAGCTGTGTGACATATGCGGTGATCAACTGTCATATGGAACTGCCCTGAAAAGACACCTCGAGTACTTTAAATGACTTGCTTAACATTCCAGGAGAATTTATGAATTCGTTATATGTGAATTACTTTCATGCTGCTAGTCCCTATAGAAGAATGATAAGTTTTGGTGGGTTTTTTTTACCTCTGCAGGAATTTTACCGAAGGCCCTAAGTTCATGACGTAATTGATTTTTATTTACATATTTTTTCATATTTTATAATTGTTTTAATTAATTTTTTGGTCTTTTACGTAAAAAATTGATTCATGGTGTCAAATTACGCTCAAGGTGTCAAATATCAGATATCACGAAAGTTACCACAGAGGCTTGAATTTAATAATTTTAATGTTTTTTTTTTTGAAATTTAAGTATTTTTGAAGACAGTTTCGCCTGCCATTTTATTTTAGGAAAAATGAGGGAAATTTTTTCTTCGAAGTGGGTAAATTTTTTAATGTTTTAAGGATTTTTGAGTAGTTTTTAAGGAATTTTGTGAAACTTTTGCAGCTGTGACGTTACACATCCAAGATGGCGGACCATCACCAAGTTACATCAACTTTGAACTGGCCGCCGGAACCCTATTTACAAACTACTCACTGAGTTTATGACTCAGTGGTTTGGAGTTTCTAAGACTCTGTGTGCACAAACTTGCAACTATGAAAACATTCTGCGTTACATTAAGTCCGCAGATTTCACACTATCCTGTCTAATAAAAAGTCATTTTATGTTTGTGAAATGCCGCAACCACTTCGATTTTCATTTTGCGCATATTTTTTTTTTTTATTTAATGTTGTTACGAGGAAACTCCAAGCTTGGAAAATGGCCAGACGCGATTATTGGATTATTATCGGTCTAACACTTGTGAGTTCGATTCGAAGCTGCGGTCGTAACTGCGTTAGAGACAAGTTAGTTATATCGTGGCCATCCGAAGACGTCGAAATGAATTATCAGGTAACGAAATTACCTTGCGCGGCTCTCTGATGCGCTGATTAAAGCAGTTTCTTTCAATCAGTCCAAAAATAATTCATGTTTTTTTTTTATTACTTGACAGTATCTTAGAGAAAATGTATACGCATATATATTGGATGATAAATTCGCAGTCTCGCCTTAAGCTGTTGCGGTTAAGAGTGTTCTAGAGACCCATCTGTTGTGAGACACACACTATTGGTGTTTCTCAACTCACTGACCTAACATACGGTGATGACATTATTTTATCGCACAAGTCATAATCTGTTTACATTAAACTATCAATTTTTGAAGGCAAAGTCTCTCAATGATTATTTTTCAATGGATTAAAAACATTTATACCAGAATTATTTTCAGATAACAGTTAAATAACTATCCAAAAATGCGTGAAATTAAAAAAAATTCATATTTTCCAAAACAAAAAAAAAATAAAACTACTATAAATATGTTTGGTTCCAACAATGAATTTAAACAGTCTACAGATTTGTAAGTTTCACGTAAGACCTAATTTTGTTGAAGTTTTGTTTTGTTAGCTTTGCGCTCGAACCAGTGGTCCTGAACATTATGAAACGTGTTTTTTTTGGCCTTAGAATCGCAGTAACGTTTTTTACGTTAAGGGTGCAAGTCCAAATTAGATTCCACCAGGAATTTCGTGGCGTGCGGCAAGTATTCATATTACTTAACACCGTTTCGCCTGGCTAAATAATTATAAATTGCTAATACTGATGAATAGATTTAAAAAATTAATTTATTAATATTTTTTCGTTTGAATTTTAAATTTTCAAGACAAACAACTAACATCTAAGTAACTCTTCGTTAAAATGTAAATTACGAAATACATTTATTTACGTCTGATAATTAGATACCTAAACATTATCTAACATCTGCTTGTGTGTACGAAATGATTTAACTCAAAAAATGTTGAAATTAATATGAAATTAAAACAAAATATATATAGGCCTCAGTATTTATTTAGTGAAAATTTTATTGGTATATCTCAAACAGAAACAGAAAAAAATAATGATATGTAAAAACCAAAATTTAATTAAATTTAACATTACATCATGGAATTATACCTCCAATAGACATTATGATTTTAAATTAGTTTGGGGGTAGCTAGGAAGCTTGTTTTTGTATAGTGATTCCATAAAATATTTTCTTCCTTGCTGTTGAAAGTAAATCAGCAATGTTAGTTAAAGGGAAGTTTTAATGTAACTTTATCTTTAATATAGGTATATTAAAACAAAAAGTTTTTCTGTAACGATTCGTCATAATTACAGGAATTTTGGAATTGTTTATCAATTAAACTTATGTAATATTTTATGTTCGGAATCTATTTTGTTTCGTTTAATATAAGTATCAATGATGGTTAGAGGTAGTTTAAATTTGTCAGGTCCTTCTCTATGGTAGTTTTATGTTAATTGCAGGGGTATGTCTTTGGAAAAATATTGTATCAATGAGAGTATGAAAAATATAAAAGAAGAAGAATTGACTTATGTGTATTAAGTAAAACCGAAATATGTATGAAAACAGAATTATGTAACGCGTTATTCTAAAAGAAAACAAACATTGTTTCAAGCAGGCTCATAAAGAAAAGTTTTAAATAATTTTTACTTTATTGTGACCACAAGTGTTTAAGTTTTAACTCACTATTAGCGCCAGCAAATTTATTTTAAAAAAATTGTGAGCTAATCTTTCAGTACTCGCCAGAGAAGTGTAACATCTAACCTTGGTAACGAGAAAATTCATATGTTCTCACGGAGCAAATAAACTCGGGCACTAAATTTAATTAAGAATTTTTTAAAGTAATAACGAGCTGATAAATGTATAGGCAAATTGTATTTTCAACTACATTTCTTGACGTGAACCACGCGTAGTTTCCTCACCCTCCACTAGAATTTGTGGCCGGAGAAGCTACTTCCAATATTGAATAATTTTATTACCAGACCGAAATTTTAAACTATATAACGAAAAAGCTCCGATTAAAGCGAAAAGTCTTGAATAAAATTAATCCCGTCTTCGGCACTGTTTTACGACAAGGGATTTTTATTAAAATACTGGCCATCTTGTTAAAATTCACTGAGCAGTTAGTACTATAAAAATTTCCCTTTGGATTTGTGAACTTTTGTTCCCGACATCCGCCACAGATTTCTGCACCGTGGTTGTTACACATTTCCGTTCCATACGACTTCTGTTCCGATCACGAAATTACTCCTACCAAATGCCGTATACGGAGAGCTAAGATGTTACACATTAAAAATTACAAAATATCAGTGTATGTGTGTATGTATTACGTTGCTGTGTGAGAGTTCACGTGTATGTATTATGTTTCTGTGTGATAACTCACGTGTATGTATTACGTTGCTGTGTGAGAACCCACCTTGCCTACGGTAACTATTGTAGGCCCATTTTCCAGCTTGTTAGTGTCAATAGTAATGTAATTTTTTTTTTAATCCACGTGTTCAAACTAATTTTTTTTCTTTTTTTTTCTTACAAAATTCTACCTCCTCCCCGCCCCCCCCCTCCTTTTCACTCAAAAATTTCCTGTATCGGCCCTGGCAAGCCTAAAACTAAAACTCTACGCACTACGTCGTAAAACGGAAACAGCCGAAAGCAGGATTTGCCGTTAATAATTCAAGCTGCGCTACCAGCAAAACCCAAGCGGTTACGATAGGCCTTTTCGAGCGTTCAAGTTGAACTCACAAGGCGGCGAATCCCCAAGAGTACGAAAGAAAATAAGTTTTTAGATGGCGAAACACAGGCTTGAACACCACCATATTTTTTTTTTTTTTTTTTTTTTTACGATCGAGTCACTAAATTCACAGTTAGCTTTCCTATTTTATTTTTTTCAGAGACAGAGTAATGGGTTATTTATTTTTTCGTTGATATAATTGGTTTTACTTTTCAGTGATCATTGCTTAATTCTTTCAATTGTTGAGTAGAAAACTTATGAAGGGTTTTTCATTGAATAGGTTACACATGAGACAGTGCCGGAGTAGAATTAGGTTAACCTTTATAGCTTACTAACGGCTTATTATCGTGTGAATTTTAAATAATAGCATGGTTTGGAATTTCTGAACCATTTTCTTAAGTTCAGAATATCATTTTGAAACATTTAAATATTCAACAGTAGGACACGTTATTTTTTGAATCAATAGATCGTTGTTCGCTGCAGAAATCTTAAGAGATATTTGAAAACGAAAGTCATAAAAAAGAGACATAAAGGTACATTTTCGCACATATGTTTTATTAAAGATTGGTATTTCGTCTATACGATATTCATCGAAAAAAATATATTTTCTGCAACAACTTAAGATCAACAGATAGTGATATTTTAACAATTCAAACTATTCCTAGAGACGGATATATTTTTTTCAATATCAGTGATTCAAGTATGCGGAAAAAATTAAACTTTCTACTAAAAATATTTGTTGGAGTGGGAGCTATGCTTGAAATAAAATGTTTGATTATGTTCATTAAACATTATTTACATTTAAAACACCTTATAAATTTATTACTACTTCCATTTTTAACACGTTTTCATTAATTTCAGAACTGGATGACAATGTGATATTAAGACGGTTTCTTGTCTGTCTGTTTGTCTGTTTGTTTGTTTGTTTGTTTGTTTGTCTGAATGGTACATGTTCGTTTGATTTGGTTTAGCGATGCCCTCAGATTCGTGGTGTTAGCCTACGGGTAGAACAGCGCGGTGTTGCGGAATGCATAACGCAGCACTACCAGGCGGTGCCTACGTCACTGACTGCTCCAGTCAAGATGTTTAAAATCGATTGCAAAATTTCACATGCACACACAAGAGCATAAAGCATAAAATAATAATTTAATAAAAATAATTTAATACGACACGATTTAAAGCGGTCTAAATAGTATAAAATTATTTCTCCTAGCCCCATACAGATTTATAACCCCATACAGATTCCTAACCTTATTACAGATTGCCCTGAAAATTTGTGATTTTGAATTTTCCATAGTTATGAAAATACTTGCAAGATTTTAGACGATTGAAGGTGAGGTGTGTGTAATCCTTAATCCCTACTTTTATTATAAATACAGAAGTGTGTTTGTTGGTTTGTCCTTATTTCACGCAGGCACGGAGCAACAGATCGTCATGATTTTGGGCACAGAGATAGTTAATGGGCCGGAGAGGAACGTAGGCTACTTTTTATCCCGGAAAAATGCACGTCTCCTGCGGGATATATCGGGAGAGTAATTTTGTAAAAAATAGATAAAATCTTAGACGTAGTTAAAGCGTCTGCAAACAAGATAATTCGGGAACCATACCTAGCAGTCTGTTAATGCAGATAGTTGATGCATAGCTCTGTCAGTAGTAAGCGTTTTATACTCTTTTAATAAGGTATATATTTTTTAATAGATCAGATCTCAAGCGTGAGCTGGCACGCCTGTAAAAAAAATTAATTAGAGGACCATACAAACTAGTCCGGTTATGTGGATAGCCGATGCCTAGCTCTGTCAGGGTAAGCATCCTACCCCATTTTAATCAAATTAAATTTTTTGATCTTAAATATAAAAATGAATGTGTGTTCAACATCAATTTGGTTCTTTTTCAATGCGTTCGCGCATCGTTCATCCGTTTGAGTGGAAATTTTGCACATTTGACGTTCGAAACACGAGGAAGTTCACTGTCTAAAATATTTCAATAAACCACCCGCATCACATGTTACCACCCCTTAAAAAAAGAACTTCAATACTATTTGATGGAATTTTGCTCACTTTGCATTCAAAATAAGGGTAAAATTACTGAGTATAGATGATTTCTAAAAAAAAAAAAAACAGGTCACTTTCCAGAATAAATGAAAAAAACAAATCTATTTTCTCACCCCCTAAAACAGAATTTTCGTAAATTTTGTGGAAATTTCGTACACTTTTCGCTTAAATTAAGGGGGAAATTACTGAATTTAAATAAATAAGAAAAAAAGGGAATGTTTTAAAAAACCACCCCCACCCCTTTTCCAACACATTAAGGCAAAAATTTGGTTCTTCATGATGAAAATTTACACACATTACATTCACAATAAGAAGAAAATTAATTTTTATCTAATGATTTAGAAAAATACGTGTAAGTTCATTAGGTCCTCTTCCTACATGAGATTTTTAAAAACCACCCTATCCCCGTTTTATCCCTTAAAGCATAATGTTGGTACATATAAATAAAATTAAGCATATTTAATGTTAAAAACAAGGTTTAATTTAATGCTTTCTGATTAAAAATATCCACCTCTTCTTCCTGTCCACATGAGATTAACCACCCCGTACTTCTTCCCCATCCCTTAAAACACGATAGGTAGTTTCTTTATGAAATTTTGCACACTTGACGTTAAAAATATGAAGAACACTAGTATCTACATCTGAATTTAACACACAGTTAATTGAATACATGAATTTTTGAAACACTACTTTCCTCCTGTCCCCCTGTCTCCTTTCCCCATAGCCCTTTTCTACCCATTGAATTAGAATTTGCGCATCTCTCGATGAAATTTCCAATTTAAATTCAAATTAAGAAGACAATTACTGTATACATTCGATTTTTTTTTTTAAAAAATCCTCTTCACCTTGTGTTCAGCCCGGGCAACGCCGGGTACATCGGCTAGTGCGTAATAGTAAAGAGTTTAGGGAGTAGCTGTCTTTGAGAAAACTCGCACAATAGTTCATATAATTTGCAGGGCAATTAACATTTTTTTAGTGACTTAGGTGAACTGTTCATGCATCAATCATCTATTACATGTGACCCATTTTTTACGTTTACAATCTTACAAGAACATATTTTCAGAGCTCTTAAAAATTCACAATCACAAATTTTCAGGACAATCTCTTATGGGGTTACAAATCTGTATGGGGCTAGGAGAAATTTATTTTGTACATTTTAGTCCGTTTTACAAACGTGGGGTAGAATTTATTTTATTTTATTTTTATTTTCCTTAATCTTTGTGCATAACCATGTGAAGTTTGAAAAATTAACAATAGCATACTTTATATTTCATTTTTAATTCTTCAGAAAACGTTCCCTTTCTTTTTTCCCCCTCAGATTACAATCGGGCAAAGATTGACTAAACTGTCAATTTCAAGAAAAAAACCTGTTATTGTTATTGTTAGTGTTTCCTTTGTATGAAATACCTCGGTTACTTTTAACTAGCTGTGATCGGGGATGACAAAGAATATTTGACATTTGCTAAGTAAAAATAAATTGTTGGGAAAATAAACGTTTATAAAAAACGTAAATTATCATAATTTTTATACTTTTCTTTTTTATATATATTTACGATTTATATACAAACATAAATTGGTTCTGTATTTTATAACTTGGGATGTCAATTTTTCGCACCTGAAATGTACCATGTTAAATTTTCATTGAAACCTTTAGATTTTTTTTCAAGAAAGGATTTACAAGTTCAAAAACTGCACATGTTATTAATACTACAGTGGTTATGGCACACATTTAAAGACCAAACTGTGATATGAAAAAAAAGGCCTTACACATTGAAGACACTAGGTAACATTGCAGATACTAGGTAACATTGCAGATACTAAGTAACATTGCAGATACTGGGTAACATTGCTGATACTAGGTAACATTGCAGACTAGGTAACATTGCTGATACTAGGTAACATTGCAGATACTAGGTAACATTGTAGATACTGGTATCATTGCAGATACTAGGTAACATTGCAGATACTAAGTAACATTGCAGATACTAGGTAACATTGCAGATACTAAGTAACATTGTAGATACTGGTATCATTGCAGATACTAGGTAACATTGCAGATACTAAGTAACATTACAGATACTAGGTAACATTGCAGATACTAGGTAACATTGCAGATACTAGGTACAGTGCAGATACTGGTATCATTGTAGATAATAGGTAACATTGCAGATACTAAGTAACATTGCAATTACTGGGTAACATTGCTGATACTAGGTAACATTGCAGACTAGGTAGCATTGCTGATACTAGGTAACATTGCGTATACTGGGTAACATTGCTGATACTAGGTAACATTGCAGATACTAGGTAACATTGTAGATACTGGTATCATTGCAGATACTAAGTAACATTGCAGATACTAGATAACATTGCAGATACTAAGTAACATTGCAGATACTGGGTAACATTGCAGATACTGGGTAACATTGCTGATACTAGGTAACATTGCAGATACTAGGTAACATTGTAGATACTGGTATCATTGCAGATACTAGGTAACATTGCAGATACTAAGTAACATTGCAGATACTAGGTAACATTGCTGATATTAGGTAACAGCACGTGGGAATTAAATTACCGTTAACCGCATACTAGAGCAGCGGCAACTTATAAGACAGGACACACGCAGATACTAGGTAACATTGCAGATACTAAGTAACATTGCAGATACTGGGTAACATTGCAGATACTGGGTAACGCCGAAATACCAAATTGACCACAACGCCAACAGCTAGAAAACTGCTGTGTACCACAACGCCGAATTACCACAACGCCGAATTACCACAACGCCGAATTACCACAACGCCGAATTACCACAACGCCGAAATACACTAACGCCGAAACATGTCATTGCAGGACTGCCACAAAGGTTAGGTTAGAGTAGGTTAGGTTAGGCTAGGCTAGGCTAGGTTAGGTTAGGATAGGATAGGCTAGGTTAAGTTAGGTTAGGTTATATTTCGCTAGGTTAGGTTAGGTTAGGTTAGATTAGGTAAGGTTAAATTTGATTGTGGTATTTCGGCGTTAAGGTACATTTAAGAAACACACACAAATTCATTCAGTTGTTATTTCGGCGTTGTGGTACACAGCAGTTTTCTAGCTGTTGGCGTTGTGGTCAATTTTGACATTCGGCGTTATGGTATTTCGGTGTTGTGGTCAATTTTGACATTCGGCGTTATGGTATTTCGGCGTTGAGGTAACGACCCGGCTTGCATGTATCTACACACATACAGTGCGCACAGGATCAAACGCGACACGACGCCACAGAACTGTCGCGACCAGACGCGAGACGAAAACTTCGTTGCGAGCGGACTGTCTAATGATGGCCGTAGTGATCTGCGCATGTGCGTGTGTGAGGCAACAAAGGCGCGCCGTAGTGTGCGTAGCCTTGACTACTCTACGGCAGCGTGTTCACAGCTGAGTAGTTAAATACTGTTTTTCGTCGTTATTTAATTTGTGTAAATATTCGCTTGTAAATTATTTTAATTGATTTTGGTTCTCGTTATTGAGCTGGATGAATATCAATTAGAAATTTTTAGTATGTAGAGGAAAGGCCTACTTTATATAATCCATCTCTGAAGAAATATCATGACAGCAGTAAGTAGTATAGGATAGCCGGAGCTGGGACAGGCTTCAGGCTGTGGAGCGTGTGGAGCTGCACGCTCGAAAAAATGTCACGTTCCGGAGGCCATATTGGATGAGCGTAACGGGACACAGTGTAACGGGACAAGTATTACATTAACCTTTGACCCTCAAAATTTGCTAAAATTGAGCAAAAATTGCCCAAAATTCCTCAAAAATCGTCAAAAGTTCCATTTTTGTGAAAAAAAATTCCGCCAAAAAATCTCAAATAATTCCACAATCCAAAAATTAGGATTTCGAAAATCCTCAAAAGTCGTTTTGCCCTAGAAAGAACCCAAATTCCTAAAAGAGGCTTAAGCATCCTTGTCTACAGCCTCCGATAAGCCTCTGACGTCATCTAGGATTATTACCGCCATCTTGGATGAGTGTAACGGGGCATAGTGAAACGGGACATAGTGTAACGGGACATAGTGTAACGGGACACATCGTAACGGGACAAGAAGATCACGGCGGCCATTTTTGATCCGCCATCTTGGATACGACATATTGGATGACGTCATTGTGTTCTCGAACATTCCGGCGATGTGTTGTCTGCCATTTTGAATGATGACGTCACCGTTGCAATTTCCGTTACGGCCGCCATCTTTAACTTTTTTATTTATTATCCGATTTTAACGAAATTTTTTTTAAAAATTATAAAAAAATTCACTTAATAAAATTTGAATAAAATACTTATAAACATATACTTTTTACGACACGGAGTTCGGAGTCCTCGGTTCTAACCCGGTGAGGGCAAAAAAAAATAAAAATGGCGACCGATCCATCCCTCACAGTGGGTGCTGGCAGACTGACTCCCACCACTTTTACCAACGCATATATATCGTCACCTAGTATGACGTCATGTCCGCCATCTTGTCTTCGTTGCTGGAGACCATCTTGTTTTCGTCGGCGAGAGTGCGCTGACACCATGTTAGTTTAGTTCTTATCCGCTAGAGTGCAGTAATCATTTATTACTGTGACACCCGCCATCTTGAAATTTGGCCGCCATCTTTAAAATCCGTAATTATTTAGCTAGAAATTCGGGAAAAGTTCCAAAATTCATTAAATAAATCACTCATTAATTTACATATTGATTCGATCCGCTCCTGTCCTCGGTTCGATACCCGATCGATGCAATAATGTTTAATTTTATGTAAAAAATAATAATTTCAATATACCATGTTCAACATTCGTAAAGAGTCTCTAAAACATCTACTACCAACATCCTATCAGACATCAAGACCAACATATTGGTAATTCGTAATTGTAATGCTAGAGATTCGGGAAAAAATTCAAAATTCATTAAATAAATTGACAATAAATATACTGATTGAATAGATCGAATAAGGTCCTTGGTTCGATCCCTGACCGATACCAAACAACAACATTAATTTTAAAAAATACCACTAAAGTGTAAGGTTTGAGAAAATAAAAACACCGCAAGTTCTTTTAAAAAAACTTTTATTACATACATACTACACTACTACAAGTACAAAAAAAAAACACAGACAAATTACCAAAGCCTTTTGGATTCCTCGTTTCAAACAGTCTTCTTATTGTACGGACTAAGCCTTTTACATGTCTTTAAATGTCTATCCGATCCGTTCATTACCGCAGCCAGAGACGGACTGAAGTCCATATCACCAGGGTCTCACTTATATAGACCCATCAGTCGGTACAACACATGAGTCAAAACAAGAACCATGTTCATTATACTCACACTTAACTTTCTCGGAGCATTTTTTATAATGAAGATGTAAGCTATCAAGACGTGAAATTAGTTTTTTGCACTTATTGCACTGAAATTGTATTCTTTTAACATTATTAGAACAACTGCTTCTTTCATGTCTGCGAGCATTTGAGGTGATAGTAAATGATGCGTCACAGTATTTGCACTGACGCAATGTACGCTCTTCATTAGTTGAAGAATCCATTGCTGACAATGAAACTTCGGATGATGGTGGTATCACATCTGTTGAAATCTCCTCCAATGTTGACGCCGTCGTTGCCAACGGGATCTGCACCTTCTCCATCGTAGCTGTCGTCAAGGTTCCCGTAGACGATGGTACAACCTCCGAGTTCGACGTTAAAGACGGTAAAGATGCCATCGAGGTCTCAAGAACAGCTAATTGACATGACTTATGCACCAGAAGAAACAAACTAGGTGATCCTTACACCGCCGACGTCATTAAAAAAATGAGCGTCCTGCTGTCTAGGACTCGCTTATATACATGCACCGTATGGAATAATACGCTAGTCAAATCAAGAACCATTTACAATAATACTAGAGTCAAATCTACAAATTAAAAAAGAGGATCATTTGATCGGAAAAAAAAATTCGATCTCTCCAATATACGCCAGGCTCAAGAGCTACAATTCACGTCATCAGATCCATCTACATTTTGCTCCTATGCTTCAATTGACCATTAGCTGCAAGAGCTCCAACAGCTACATCAGCTCCAACACGTAATGTACGCAATGTACGCGCAATACATGCAATTTACACGCAATAAATGTAATGATTACACAGTACACACAGGAAACGGAACGTACACACAGTACACACACTCAGGAAACGGAACGTACACACAGTACACACTGGAAACGGAATTTACACACAGTACACACATGAAATGGAACGTACACACAGTACACACAGGAAACGGAACGTACACACAGTACACAAAGGAAACGGAACGTACACACAGTACACACAGGAAACGGAACGTACACACAGTACACACAGTAAACGGAACGTACACACAGTACACACAGGAAACGAAACGTACACACAGTACACACAGGAAACGGAACGTACACACAGTACACACAGGAAACGAAACGTACACACAGGAAACGGAACGTACACACAGTACACACAGGAAACGGAACGTACACACAGGAAACGGAACGTACACACAGTACACACAAGAAACGGAACGTACACACAGTACACACAAGAAACGGAACGTACACACAGTACACACAGAAAACGGAACGTACACACAGTACACACAGGAAACGGAACGTACACACAGTACACTCAGGAAACGGAACGTACACACAGTACACACAGGAAACGTAATGATCACACATACAGTAGCGGAAACACATACAGGCTTAGTTGGAAATCAGAATACAAGAAATAAAAACATTAAATTTTTACTTTCAATATTTTATTACTTCTCAACATTACACAAATACAAGTAAAAGAAGCCATTATTGTATGTAGCCAGCTTTCCTCAGTTCTTTGAGTATGAAGGATATTTCTTTGATGCACGGATAGTTTCCTGCACAAAGCGAGCCATGTAGAAGTCTTAGCCGGTCAACCAATAAGTTTGGATCTTTCCATGATGTGTAATCAATCTCTTCTACCACCATCTTACTTGCTTGTTTATTATAAATACTTTTAATATCACAATCGTCCCAGTGATCATAATAAGCATTATCAGATTTATTTATTATAACACGACGTTTCCATCGTTTCGGTCTCAGGACATCGCCACATTCTTCGATCTTGTCAGCTCTGGGTGCTTCATCACAGTCTATGCCTTTGTCAACAGCCTCAGAGTCACTGTAACAATCACTGTAGAAGACATCCTCTTCACCCAGATTACCGTATGAATTCGCTATCGATGATGTCGAAGTGTCTTCATCGTCTTCGTGCTTCCTTTTTAGGAGTCCATCATTTTTACAAAGAATGGAGGATCTACTGAATATAGGCTTGAATGTATTCTCACTTTTCACGGTGTTGATACTTCCATTAGTTTCAGTCTTCCCGAAGCCATTAGCATCCTTCAATTTATGTTCTTCCTCACGACCGGGTGAGCTAATACCATCACGCTCAGGACAAGGAAAATTATTGTCATAATGCAGATCACTCTTCTTTAGCCTAGTGGATCCATCGGTGTCCTCTATGCCATAAGTAGTCTTGACTTTACATGTTTTACCATGTCTTTTTAAGCTGTCAATTCGTGTTAACGACCTGCTACAACGATTACAGATTAACATGTTGCGTAGTGGGTTTCTAGCACAATCATTCTTCTCATGACGTCTAGCATTCCTTCTCATGACAAAATCCTTGCCACAGTATCTACAGCGGCTTCCTTCCGATTCAGCTATAGATATCAAACCACGATCCATGGTAGCTTCTGTGACTAATGTTAGATACAAACTGTCAGTTTTCTCCAATTGGAACCATTTCTTAAATAGAGTTTTTGAAATATTTCATCAGCGAGAGTTAAGTTATCTAATGCAAAGCAAATTGATGCAAGTAGTTCCGGCTGTCATCAACAGATGGCGCCACGTGTTGCTTGCAGGTAAATAATATATATTTCATTAATGTGGGATGCGGAATGCTCACTATCGATCGCAAAGGGAGGTTGGCTTCGATAGTATCCAAGGAGAAAAAAGTTCGTCCTTCCTGCTAGCGCATCTCAGATTTCTCACGGTCCGCCATCTTGGATTACGACGTCACGACGGCCATCTTGGATGGGTGTGACCTTGACCTTTGAACGAAACCGCAGGAATGGTCGCAAGCACACGGATTAAACATCAAAATATTGATAAGAATAATCAGGAGCACACGGAGAAAACCATCATAATATTGGCAAGAATAATCAGGAGCACACGGAGAAAACCGCCACAAGTTTTCTTTGATATCATAAAAATACAAAAAAAAGAAAAAAAAATTAAAAATTAAAAATAAAAACAAAAAAAAAATTCAAACAATCTGCTAGCTTGTGAACTTCTCATTGTTGAGCAAAGATAGAGTTCTAGTACAAGCCAGAATGTTTGAATTTTTTTTGTTTTTATTTTTAATTTTTTTTTTTTTGTATTTTTATGATATCAAAGAAAACTTGTGGCGGTTTTCTCCGTGTGCTCCTGATTATTCTTGCCAATATTATGATGGTTTTCTCCGTGTGCTCCTGATTATTCTTATCAATATTTTGATGGTTAATCCGTGTGCTTGCGACCATTCCTGCGGTTTCGTTCAAAGGTCAAGGTCACACCCATCCAAGATGGCCGTCGTGACGTCGTAATCCAAGATGGCGGACCGTGAGAAATCTGAGAAGCACTAGCAGGAAGGACGAACTTTTTTCTCCTTGGATACTATCGAAGCCAACCTCCCTTTGCGATCGATAGTGAGCGTTCCGCATCTTACATTAATGAAATATATATTATTTACCTGCAAGCAACACGTGGCGCCATCTGTTGACGACAGCCGGAACTACTTGCATCAATTTGCTTTGCATTAGATAACTTAACTCTCGCTGATGAAATATTTCAAAAACTCTATTTAAGAAATGGTTCCAATTGGAGAAAACTGACAGTTTGTATCTAACATTAGTCACAGAAGCTACCATGGATCGTGGTTTGATATCTATAGCTGAATCGGAAGGAAGCCGCTGTAGATACTGTGGCAAGGATTTTGTCATGAGAAGGAATGCTAGACGTCATGAGAAGAATGATTGTGCTAGAAACCCACTACGCAACATGTTAATCTGTAATCGTTGTAGCAGGTCGTTAACACGAATTGACAGCTTAAAAAGACATGGTAAAACATGTAAAGTCAAGACTACTTACGGCATAGAGAACACCGATGGATCCACTAGGCTAAAGAAGAGTGATCTGCATTATGACAATAATTTTCCTTGTCCTGAGCGTGATGGTATTAGCTCACCCGGTCGTGAGGAAGAACATAAATTGAAGGATGCTAATGGCTTCGGGAAGACTGAAACTAATGGAAGTATCAACACCGTGAAAAGTGAGAATACATTCAAGCCTATATTCAGTAGATCCTCCATTCTTTGTAAAAATGATGGACTCCTAAAAAGGAAGCACGAAGACGATGAAGACACTTCGACATCATCGATAGCGAATTCATACGGTAATCTGGGTGAAGAGGATGTCTTCTACAGTGATTGTTACAGTGACTCTGAGGCTGTTGACAAAGGCATAGACTGTGATGAAGCACCCAGAGCTGACAAGATCGAAGAATGTGGCGATGTCCTGAGACCGAAACGATGGAAACGTCGTGTTATAATAAATAAATCTGATAATGCTTATTATGATCACTGGGACGATTGTGATATTAAAAGTATTTATAATAAACAAGCAAGTAAGATGGTGGTAGAAGAGATTGATTACACATCATGGAAAGATCCAAACTTATTGGTTGACCGGCTAAGACTTCTACATGGCTCGCTTTGTGCAGGAAACTATCCGTGCATCAAAGAAATATCCTTCATACTCAAAGAACTGAGGAAAGCTGGCTACATACAATAATGGCTTCTTTTACTTGTATTTGTGTAATGTTGAGAAGTAATAAAATATTGAAAGTAAAAATTTAATGTTTTTATTTCTTGTGTTCTGATTTCCAACTAAGCCTGTGTGTGTTTCCGCTACTGTATGTGTGATCATTACGTTTCCTGTGTGTACTGTGTGTACGTTCCGTTTCCTGTGTGTAATGTGTGTACGTTCCGTTTCCTGTGTGTACTGTGTGTACGCTCCGTTTTCTGTGTGTACTGTGTGTACGTTCCGTTTCTTGTGTGTACTGTGTGTACGTTCCGTTTCTTGTGTGTACTGTGTGTACGTTCCGTTTCCTGTGTGTACGTTCCGTTTCCTGTGTGTACGTTCCGTTTCCTGTGTGTACTGTGTGTACGTTCCGTTTCCTGTGTGTACGTTACGTTTCCTGTGTGTACTGTGTGTACGTTCCGTTTCCTGTGTGTACTGTGTGTACGTTTCGTTTCCTGTGTGTACTGTGTGTACGTTCCGTTTACTGTGTGTACTGTGTGTACGTTCCGTTTCCTGTGTGTACTGTGTGTACGTTCCGTTTCCTGTGTGTACTGTGTTACGTTCCTTTTCCTGTGTGTACTGTGTGTACGTTCCGTTTCCTGTGTGTACTGTGTGTACGTTCCGTTTCCTGTGTGTACTGTGTGTACGTTCCGTTTCCTGTGTGTACTGTGTGTACGTTCCTTTTCCTGTGTGTACTGTGTGTTCGTTACGTTTCCTGTGTGTACTGTGTGTACGTTCCGTTTCCTGTGTGTACTGTGTGTACGTTCCGTTTCCTGTGTGTACTGTGTGTACGTTCCGTTTCCTGTGTGTACTGTTTGTACGTTCCGTTTCCTGTGTGTACTGTGTGTACGTTCCGTTTCCTGTGTGTACTGTGTGTACATTCCATTTCCAGTGTGTACTGTGTGTACGTTCCGTTTCCTGTGTGTGTGTACTGTGTGTACGTTCCGTTTCCTGTGTGTACTGTGTAATCATTACATTTATTGCGTGTAAATTGCATGTATTGCGCGTACATTGCGTACATTACGTGTTGGAGCTGATGTAGCTGTTGGAGCTCTTGCAGCTAATGGTCAATTGAAGCATAGGAGCAAAATGTAGATGGATCTGATGACGTGAATTGTAGCTCTTGGAGCCTGGCGTATATTGGAGAGATCGAATTTTTTTTTCGATCAAATGATCCTCTTTTTTAATTTGTAGATTTGACTCTAGTATTATTGTAAATGGTTCTTGATTTGACTAGCGTATTATTCCATACGGTGCATGTATATAAGCGAGTCCTAGACAGCAGGACGCTCAGTTTGTTAATGACGTCGGCGGTGTAAGGATCACCTAGTTTGTTTCTTCTGGTGCATAAGTCATGTCAATTAGCTGTTCTTGAGACCTCGATGGCATCTTTACCGTCTTTAACGTCGAACTCGGAGGTTGTACCATCGTCTACGGGAACCTTGACGACAGCTACGATGGAGAAGGTGCAGATCCCGTTGGCAACGACGGCGTCAACATTGGAGGAGATTTCAACAGATGTGATACCACCATCATCCGAAGTTTCATTGTCAGCAATGGATTCTTCAACTAATGAAGAGCGTACATTGCGTCAGTGCAAATACTGTGACGCATCATTTACTATCACCTCAAATGCTCGCAGACATGAAAGAAGCAGTTGTTCTAATAATGTTAAAAGAATACAATTTCAGTGCAATAAGTGCAAAAAACTAATTTCACGTCTTGATAGCTTACATCTTCATTATAAAAAATGCTCCGAGAAAGTTAAGTGTGAGTATAATGAACATGGTTCTTGTTTTGACTCATGTGTTGTACCGACTGATGGGTCTATATAAGTGAGACCCTGGTGATATGGACTTCAGTCCGTCTCTGGCTGCGGTAATGAACGGATCGGATAGACATTTAAAGACATGTAAAAGGCTTAGTCCGTACAATAAGAAGACTGTTTGAAACGAGGAATCCAAAAGGCTTTGGTAATTTGTCTGTGTTTTTTTTTGTACTTGTAGTAGTGTAGTATGTATGTAATAAAAGTTTTTTTAAAAGAACTTGCGGTGTTTTTATTTTCTCAAACCTTACACTTTAGTGGTATTTTTTAAAATTAATGTTGTTGTTTGGTATCGGTCAGGGATCGAACCAAGGACCTTATTCGATCTATTCAATCAGTATATTTATTGTCAATTTATTTAATGAATTTTGATTTTTTTCCCGAATCTCTAGCATTACAATTACGAATTACCAATATGTTGGTCTTGATGTCTGATAGGATGTTGGTAGTAGATGTTTTAGAGACTCTTTACGAATGTTGAACATGGTATATTGAAATTATTATTTTTTACATAAAATTAAACATTATTGCATCGATCGGGTATCGAACCGAGGACAGGAGCGGATCGAATCAATATGTAAATTAATGAAGATGGCGGCCAAATTTTAAGATGGCGGGTGTCACAGTAATAAATGATTACTGCACTCTAGCGGATAAGAACTAAACTAACATGGTGTCAGCGCACTCTCGCCGACGAAAACAAGATGGTGGTCTCCAGCAACGAAGACAAGATGGCGGACATGACGTCATACTAGGTGACGATATATATGCGTTGGTAAAAGTGGTGGGAGTCAGTCTGCCAGCACCCACTGTGAGGGAAGGATCGGTCGCCATTTTTATTTATTTTTGCCCTCACCGGGTTCGAACCGAGGACTTCGAACTCCGTGTCGGAAAAAGTATATTTTGATAAGTATTTTATTCAAATTTTATTAAGTGAATTTTTTTATAATTTTTAAAAAAAATTTCGTTAAAATCGGATAATAAATAAAAAAGTTAAAGATGGCGGCCGTAACGGAAATTGCAACGGTGACATCATCATTCAAAATGGCGGACAACACATCGCCGGAATGTTCGAGAACACAATGACGTCATCCAATATGTCGTATCCAAGATGGCGGATCCAAAATGGCCGCCGTGATCTTCTTGTCCCGTTACGATGTGTCCCGTTACACTATGTCCCGTTACACTCATCCAAGATGGCGGTCATAATCCTAGATGACGTCAGAGGCTTATCGGAGGCTGTAGACAAGGATGCTTAAGCCTCTTTTAGGAATTTGGGTTCTTTCTAGGGCAAAACGACTTTTGAGGATTTTCGAAATCCTAATTTTTGGATTGTGGAATTATTTGAGATTTTTTGGCGGAATTTGTTTTTCAAAAAAATGGAAATTTTGACGATTTTTGAGGAATTTTGGGCAATTTGTGCCCAATTTTGGCAAATTTTGAGGGTCAAAGGTTAATGTAATACTTGTCCCGTTACACTGTGTCCCGTTACGCTCATCCAATATGGCCTCCGGAACGTGACATTTTTTCGAGCGTGCAGCTCCACACGCTCCACAGCCTGAAGCCTGTCCCAGCTCCGGCTATCCTATACTACTGCAGTATTATTTCAAAAAATATGGGAAGAAATAACGTAACGAAAATACGGTGTATTTCTTTGGCGAGGAGTAGGGGTTTTAGCCTGTTGCACATGCATTGAGGAAGGAGATAGAGAATTGCGACTGTTACAGTTTCAACTGAAACCATGTTTTGCGCGACATGTGACGCTATCTTCTAGCAAAAATAAATAAATCTCGGGCGGGATTTTCAAATCCCAAGTGTTAACTTTGTAAAGATAATTTAACTACGTGAAGACTTATTGCTCCGTAGAAAAGATTTTATCTATGCAAAAAAATACATTTTTGTTATAAATAAAGGATGTTCTATAGAAATAGAATAGTAGATGAAGTATTTCTGGCATGTCACACCACAACATTTGTGGCTACGAAAATAATTGAATTAATTTTCACAAGTTTGTTTGCATGTTAATAGCTGGTGCATTACTTCTCACATTTAATGAAGCTATGCTAGTAATATATTTTGAAAGTTTCTATCTGGCGGACCGACCCTAAACTACCAAAAACTAGTCTCAGTCTCGGCAATTAGAGTTTCTCACCCAAGATGTCACGCCGTGTCACGTCGCTGTCTTTTCTGTTTGCGCCAGCAGTGCTGAAAAAGACTCAGGGCTCAGGACACAGCCAACTGTCTGGTCAGCTGAGTGTGGTAAAGGGGCTGAGGCGGTGACCATGCTGGGTTGGTGGCCCCAGCCGCTGGTCATTGCCGAAGCTCTAGTACCTTCCCGAACAAAAAAGAGGGAAAGATCCCTAGCACTTCTGTTCAAATTATTCTCTGACATGTAAAAAAAAACGAACTTGAAATTTCTCCCACCCTACCCTGATAGGCCGCATATGTGGGAGGGGAACATGAGAATGCTGGCAGTAGGTCGGAACAATCTGTCTTTTCTGATTCTGTGCGCGCCCAGCAAAACAATGCTGTTTCACAGTACACAAAAACTGTTCGATTCGTTATGTTCGGTATCATCACCATGAAAGATTATAAATTTTCCCGGATTATCGAACGTCAATGCAGTTTCAAACTGTACTGAAATGAACAACTGAGCGAACTGAAATGATGTGCAGCAAAGTGGCGTGACATGGTGGTCGAAGGTCGGAAATTCCCGAATAAAACCCGAAAAAATGGGTGCGTGTACTTATAGGTACGCACGTGAGAAGTTATACTTCTTTGGCATCAAAAAAATAGTTTTTAATTGCATGCAAAAATAGTGCGTGGAGTCCCTCCGCGCGAAAGAAGTGAAACTTCGTAATGTGGAAATGAAAATAGGAAGGGGTAGAAATTTATTTTTAGTGAAATCATATTGTATCAAATCAAACTAAAAAAAAATAAAGGAAATATATTTGTAACGATTCATAGATTGATTTTCAGAGAGAGAGAGAGAGAGAGAGAGACTAATTAATGTCTATAAAACTAATTTTTTTATGAGAGCAGATTTTCATGAAATAAATCATGAAATCATTCAACGATAAAAGCTGTTTATTTAATTAAGCGGACGGGTTCGCCCCAAGGAGAAAATTGATGCGGCGAGACCTCGTGGACATAGAGAAATGACACACACTCACTATTTATGTGTCTATGAAACATGATTTTTTTCTGCAATTTAAATTGTAATATACAAAAAGGGTATTCAAAATTGAAACAAATATGGCGACACTACAAACTGTCAGGAACTACATTTTTTTCTTACTCTCTACTTAGTTCCTTACAATAGCATTCACTCTCGCTCTGTCTCTTTCTATTCCCCCTCCCCAGGAGCGTTAAACGTTTAACGCAACCTTGTTGGAAGTCGCATTAGAAGTATAACTTCAAAAAAATGAACGCGATAGGCTGGTTTGGTGCCGAATTGTAGAACGTGCCAAACCGAATAAGTCCGTATCAAAACCACCGACTGCAACTATTGTTTCCGTTATCTATGAAATTTTTTGCTTCAACCAAGTTCTTTGACGTAACTGTCAAAGTGCATTGCCGAACTAAGTAGGTACTATCTTGGATGTGATTCTACGTCAATTTTTTTTTATTTTTAGAATTTTCTTAAACGAAATTCACTGTTGAGGTCGGTGAACGATAAATTGAATCGGCAAACTTAGGAATACAATGACGGATACGACGGTTCTTTAGAAAAATCTGTGTGTGTGAGAGAGAGAGAGAGAGAGAGAGAGAGAGAATATTGTACTCTGCGCTACAAGCCAACGAAAGCCACGCCCAGAAATTTCCTGGCGTGGGTTTTAAAAAATTAACGCTCGCTGCTGCCAACAATGGCACGCGAATAATGAAAGGAACGCTAACGACAGCTGAGGGGGTTGGAGGCCTGCAGGGCGATACATCAATGTCCGCGGCGTCTAGAGGATCTATGGTGCATCCCAGCTCACACGAGCCCTTATGCGAGCTCTTGTGAGGAGTGTTCTATTCCCGCCAACGAGGCGTTCGAACGTCATAAACGCGCAGTTCGGACGATCTGGCAGTCGCAACAGGTGTGAAGGCCTGCGCCGTTACGGGAAGCCTAAGATGTACATCAATTTCTGTCCCTGCCCAAATACACACCCGAATATTCTCCTTCGGCCAACCTCGGGTTTATTTATATACCTATATTTATATTTCTCTGTTTATTTTAATGTAGCTGTACTTACCTAACTAACCGTCCATAGTGGTTTAAAGTGTTTTAATGTAGCTAACCTAACCGAACACTTTTAATATTTGAATTCATTTTTCCTGCGCAAAAGTAAAACAAATCCCGAGGTTGGCCGAAGGTGAATATTCAGGCGTGTTCGGGCAGGGACAGAACTTGATGGACATCTTAGGCTTCTCCACCGGTTACAAATTACCACAAAATTTACGGATTTTTCAAAGAAGAATCAACATCAAATATCGGACTGTTCTCCGGATCATCAAATAACTGGATCTTCGCAGAAACTAAGCCGTATTTTGATTTTCGAGTTGTACGCTAAGTTATAAACAAAGATAAACTCGAACGTAGACAAAATTAGAGTGTTCTAAACTTATTTTTGAAAGGTTTGTTAATATACCAAGAATATTCTTTTGATATTATTTTTGGATTCGTGATATAAGAAAGTGAACTCTGTGCGTAAATTTACGAAGATAAACTGTAAATTTAAGCAGATTCCTGGATAATTTTTAACCAGCGTTCTTCGTAAGTTGAAGGAGAATTTTTTTTAACAATGTTGTTTATAAACTAGAAACGAACGCAACATCCAAACTGTTCAGCAACAACATTATAAAGTGCCTGTTAATAAACTACACAAGGCACAATACGCTAACTGTTCAGCAAACAACATTATAAAGTACCTCATAATAAACTACGTAAGGCACAATACGCTAACTGTTCAGCAAACAACATTATAAAGTACCTCATAATAAACTACGTAAGGCACAATACGCTAACTGTTCAGCAAACAACATTATAAAGTACCTCATAATAAACTACGTAAGGCACAATACGCTAACTGTTCAGCAAACAACATTATAAAGTACCTCATAATATACTACGCAAGGCGCAATATGCTAACTGTTCAGCAACAACATTATAAAGTACCAAGCTGTCCTCTAGTACAATTCCCCTGGGTACAAATCACTTACAATTATTATAGTCCCGATAATGGAGGCTGCTGTGTTTTGTATCGAAGACATCTCATACTTATGATGACAGCTAAAGGAATCTCTAAATATCGCAAATAATTAATGTAAAACTAAACTATCCTTACTTTATCTAACAATTATTTTTACTTCAAAATATCCCTAATTAATTTAACCAGTTTAGTTAATGACTGTGGTCACGAAAGTCTTCTTCGTAAAATGTTGAGTCAAATCATATGTTTTATTCACGATGGAGCGTTTTTCTAAACGTTGATGTTTGTAAAACGGAACGCTTGTAGTATACGATGTGCAGCGTTTGAGCGTTTACTATTAGCACACAGAATAAAAAATCTTTATTTTCACAAAAGATTCCTTAGGAAACCAATTGCCAAGAAATAGTTTATGACACTACAAGAAAGAGATTGTACAATTGTACATCACATGGCTATGGTTATTTTTGCATTTACGAAATATGTTTATTGCGAAATAACACTGAGTATAAAATAGGTGCCTAATTTTAATATTTTAATTCATGTTTCATTCAAGCATAGTTTTTTTTTAAACCAAGGGAAAGAAATCGAATATACGACAATTTGAGTTTGAGTTTATTGTGTTTTTACCGTGCTTATAAACGCGCGCAGTTAGAACTGGAAAGTTATTCAGGGAACGGTGTGCGAATAACTTAAACTATTGGAGCTACTGGCACAACACAAAGCATAATTGCCCGGATAAGAGTCCGAACCCGGTATCACTGTGAACACTTCAAAAGAAAACTTTAAAATGTGTTGTTGCTGAACAGTTAGCGTATTGCGCCTTAAGTAGTTTATTATGAAGTACTTTATAATGTTGTTGCTGAACAGTTAGCATATTGCGCCTTGCGTAGTTTATTATGAAGTACTTTATAATGTGGTTGCTGAACAGTTAGCGTATTGCGCCTTGCGAAGTTTATTATGAAGTACTTTATAATGTTGTTGCTGAACAGTTAGCATATTGCGCCTTGCGTAGTTTATTATGAAGTACTTTATAATGTTGTTGCTGAACAGTTAGCGTATTGCGCCTTGCGTAGTTTATTAACAGGAACTTTATAATGTTGTTGCTGAACAGTTAGCGTATTGCGCCTTAAGTAGTTTATTATGAAGTACTTTATAATGTTGTTGCTGAACAGTTAGCATATTGCGCCTTGCGTAGTTTATTATGAAGTACTTTATAATGTTGTTGCTGAACAGTTAGCGTATTGCGCCTTGCGTAGTTTATTAACAGGAACTTTATAATGTTGTTGCTGAACAGTTAGCGTATTGCGCCTTGCGTAGTTTATTAACAGGAACTTTATAATGTTGTTGCTGAACAGTTAGCGTATTGCGCCTTGCGTAGTTTATTAAGAAGTACCTACTTTATAATGTTGTTTGCTGAACAGTTAGCGTATATAGAGAGTAATGCGCTGTGACAACGTTACCTGGGTGAGTCTGCGTGTGGCCGCCAATTCGCCTCACGGCCTCACGGCCTCACGGCCAATCAACCAACCGCGCTCATCGAGTCGCTTGCGTTTTCAATCTTTCCCGTGGGTGCCGACCTCACACCCTTCCCATATAGCAACACACCGCCACCCCCCCCCCCCCTCCCCGTCATCGTCGTTCCACAACGAGCCCGATGATTGCATAGCTAGCGGCCTGGTCACACAGTGGTGGGACAGTTCACCGGTTTCGGGCTGGACAGATGGACGATGCGTGAGCGCATGGAATACGAACAAACAATTTGATTTTTATATATTACATTTCGTATTTCTTCAATGAATAAAAAAAAATAATTTATGCTCTATTTTTTTTTCCAACTGTTAAAAACGTTCACCTTAAATTTACAAAGAACACCGGTTACATAACATCCAGGCGTCTTCATAAATTTACGGATACTGAGTTCATTAATTTTGATCATGAACCTACGAGAATAATCTCTGTATGTTAACAAAACATCCAGAAACTGTTTTTAAAATCTACAAAAAACACGCTCTTATTTCTTTCAAGTGTGTGTTTATCCTTATTTAAAAATATACACATAACTCGTAAGTCAGAATACAGATAAGTTCTTACGAAGTTCCAGTTACCAGAAATTAAAAAAAAAAAAAAAATGTCAAATGTACATTTGAAACTCTTTTAAAATATTAATTTTTGAAAATATTTATGAAAATAAACTTTTTTAAAGCCTTAAAATAATAAAGCAAATTTTCTGTAACTAATAATACGTTAGCTTATGCTATACTCAAGTTAATATTTTATCATAATTTAATGTATTCTTACAAATTCAAGTGATTTTTTAGAAGAAGAAATTACCTTTTGTATATTACTGCTCTTTCTTAAGAAACGTTTACTATTGGAAGATATTACATGGTCATAAGATATCGCATCTTTGAAACAAGCAATAGGGTAAATAGTTAAGTCTCTTTCATAGCTGACTAGCTGCAGTACCCGACTTTGCATAAGTACATAGATAAATAAAATTGAAAACTAAATCATTTATTTTAAGAATCACTATGCAAATTGAATCTAAATTAATTTAAATAGTCCTACCCAAGGATACTCCGTTAAAAGGCTGGCGTATTCCAAGTACCCATATGAGACTGTTCTTTTTCGATGTCCTCTTGCCCCGATTTCATTGGACAGTCTGGATACGGAACGTTATTTGAAACGCGAGGGTAAGGAAACACAGCGGCATTTGGTGGGAGTGATTCCGTGAATGGATCGAAAGTCGCGTGGAACGGAAATGTGCAACACGGTGCTGCCATCTGTGGCGGACGTTGCGAAACGAAGTTCACAAAGCCAAAGGGAAACTTTAAAGCATTAACTGTTAAATGAATATCAACTAATGGGCAGTATTTTAATAAAAAAAATTCCTTGTCGAAAAAAAATCAGGTCCAAATCCGAGGATTATTTGAGTTTTTTTTATCGGAGCCGTTTCATTACATAGTTTAAAATTTCTGTCTGCTGTTCAAATTATTCGATAGGCGACGCAGCCGCTCCGGCAGCGAATTCTAAAGGCGGGTGAGGGAACTACGTGTGTGACCCACGTCCAGAAATGGAAATTTGAAAAACACCGTTCATCACGCCTTTAGAGTATTCCATTTTTTTTTTTTTTTTTAAATTTCATGTCCTAGTTTTCGTATTTTGTCCGTTGCCGAAGTCGAGATGTCAAAGAATCTCCGGCGAGTAATGGAAAGACTCTTTTAATTTTATTTCAGATGTTGTTCACGTCAGCTGACGGGACTGTGTTGACGGAGACAGCGGCGCGCATGCGCGGTTATGGCCGGGAGCGACGTGAGGTTCGCGGCTGGCGGCGACAAAGGCATCGGCTTGTAAACGTCCAGAGGGTTGGTGGGGAGGGAGGGATAGCCGGAAGCGCAGTCACAAACTGCAATCAGGAGTCCCGGGGCACGCGGCAATCAGGTTAGCAGCCTCGCGCCGCGGTTGCCCCAGCTGACGGGGGATTGGCCATCAGGCCCCCGGGCCCGGTTGAAGAGCGGAGAGGGGGTGAAGAAGGGCTCCAACAGCTCCTGCAGCGAGTCCCGCCCGTCAGATAACGCCGGCGTCGACACCGCAGGATTAATGAATTCGTCGACACACTGGACGTCCACAAAAACATGCCCCCCCCCCCCCCCCCACCCAATTCCATTGGTACATTACAACTGATTTAGACAAATCACACATAGGGACCGGAAAAATTCATGGATTCCTTTCGAGACAGGCTGGAATTCAAACTCGTTTAGCTTGATGCTGCGTCAGTGATTGGACCGCAATCTACCTGAAGGACTCTGAGCCAATGGAAAACACTCAACAAAAAAAACTATCGAATCATAAGAATCGCAGTAAACAGGTGTCCCGAGTCGGTAGCCAATGACCAGGTGATAGTTGCCCGAGTACATAGAGAATCGTGGAGTCTATCCTAGTGGTCATTGAAAACGCGAATTTTTCCGGTCCCTACAAATAATACACAAATCTAAGGAGTTAAACTAACCTTTTTTTTTTTGTTTCTTACAAATTTTCAACATGTGCACCTTCAGTTAAAAAAGCACACACACACACACACACACACACAAATAGAAATCCAATTTTTTTCTCACACTTTGGTTAACACACACTACGTATCAATTCTGGAACACCATTGGGTAGCGACGGAAAGCGGACAGGATCATTTATAAAGCCCCAAAGGAAAAAAAAATAGTATGGTGTTATGTCTGTGAACGTGGAGGCCGAGAAAAATCGCTCTGTTATCTCGACCATTACGACCAATCCAACGGTCAGGAAATTCGACGTTCAACCACTCTCGTACAAAGAGGTTCCAGTGGGGAGGGACTCCATCCTGTTGCCGAATAAAGTTTACAGGTTAAGCGTCTACTAATCGGGGAAAGATCCATTCTTTCGCGCTGCAAGCAAGATAAAAACAAAGCATTATTCGCGCATGCGCTTACCTAAAACTGCTTGAGTTACTCTTTAATTGTGACCTTGAATCGAAATTCTACAACGCTTACAGTTTATACTATTAAATTTTATATCTGGAACATTCTTTTATGGACATTACTGTATATTATTGTTACGAGTCGGGAAACAGGTTCGAAAAGGATAGCTCAATTTATTAATTACCTTTTCATTAACAACTATTTACACTTTTACGCTATAACAATTTAATTTCTGTCCAAAAATGTATAGCTTTTTTTAATGTCCACAATTCACTCCCACCACTGGAGCTCGTCTGTTGCCGCGCACCTCTCACCCTCCCAGCACGCAGCCTCGCACCTCTCACTCCTCCGTCGCACACAGCACAGTCCCCGCACAGTCTTCGCACACGAGGCCCGTCCCTCGTCGTCCACTATCGCTCGCCAAAGGGGTCACTCACACTCTTCGCTTCACTGCCCCGGAGGCTGGCGTCGCCGACGACTTAAATAACCTTCAACCCACCTTCTGGAATGGTCTCGCACCCATCCGGAGTGTCGCGTCATCAGGGTCGATTTGACATCCGGAAGCTCCCAGAACAACGGCGTTCTAGTTACGCCACTTCAGCGCAGGCGGGGGGCTCTGGGAACGTGCCGAACCCTCCAGAGCAGCAGGGAGTTCAGTGACAAAGCGCCTAAGAAGGTGGAAGCTGTTTTGCTGGTCAGGGGGGGGGGGAGGGGGGTAAGTGAGACGCCGTTGCTAATCGGATTAAGCGGGGAGCGCTAATGGACCGCGACCCCTCCCGAAGGCTGCTAACAGTCCATCTGGCAGTTGGCCGAGCCACTGGCCTGCATCGTGGCTCAGCCTTTTGTAAACGAGTAACATTTTGTTCATATGTTTAAACAGCTCACTGTTAAAAACGTTCCTCTTGCATTTTCTAAGAACACTGATTACAAATTATTACGGGGTTTTTCGTATATTTGCCGCTATCTTAACTAAAATTAACGGGTATTAACTTCACTACGTTGAACATGAATCCACAGGAATGCATTTGATATATTATGAAAACATTCACAAACTTGTTAATACTCCGGGGGGGAAAAAACTCTCATTTCTTCTACGTGTGCGTTTACCTTCAAAAAAAATAACTCGGAAGTTGAAATACGGCTTATTTTTTATGAAAATCTAGTTATCTTAATTAACCAAGAATCTTCGTTTGTTTGAGGAGAATTATGTTGTGAAAAATCTGTAATTTACTGTAATTTCTAAAAAAAAATCATTTCCGGCACAGCTTACAGGCGTAATTAGATTTCGGAAAACCCATTTCTTCTGGAAATGTTCTTAGCATAAACCTCTGCAACGTTTTAAAAACAGAGTCTACTTGACATTATTTATGTTTTCCAATATTTCAAAATGATCTAAGAAACATGATTTCATATTCCATGCAACGATTTTTTTTAGATGTTTTTAACTCAATCCAGCATTGAATAACTTGGAGTGACTATAATATTTTGCCTTATAAGGTACTTAGGCATTTTTGATCTTCAAACAATATGTTTCATCCATTGCCCTAATACGTGGTCGTATAAATAATACTCTGGACAAAGGTTTACGATAATATTAAGATATTTTAAAATACATTAAAACGTATTTGATAGTAAGAACATTTTTAATTTGTTTTATTCAGTCATTTTTATTACGATAACAGTTTGTTTCATCAAAAACCGTTTCAAACAATAGTTTTAGATAATGTTCAGAATTTTTACAAAAAATTATAACGGATTTGATAGTACACCTACTAGAAATGTTATGATATTTTTGTGTTTCAACCCTTGTTGTTTCCACCCCTAACAGTAATGGTTGGTTACATTTAATTTTTTAAGACAAACTTTTGGACAATATTTAGAAAATTTAAAATAAATACTAATGATTTCGATTGTGTACACGGTACGGAAATTTTATTGATATTTTTATTCGAGCTCCTGGTTTTTCCACCCATGCAGTAATGTTTCGTCTAATCAAAAGTTCTTTTTAGACCCAAGTTTTAAATAATTTTTAGAATAGTTTCATTTAATTATAATATATTTTATAGTTTAACAAATAAGAAAGTAATTAATTTTTTTGGCCTTAAATCCCTTTTTATTTTACATTTAGCAGAAATTTTTGGTTCTACTAAAAATTGTTTCTGATAAAAGTTTTGGATAGTATTTATAAGGTTTATAAACAATTTAATAGTGTGAGAAATTTGTAGATGATATTTTCAGGTTTTAAAATAAATAAGAACGGATTAAATAGTTTACATGGTACGGAAATTATGATTTTTTTTCTGCCCTCTTTTTTTTATCCCTTATAACAATAGTTCATATAATAAAAATTTATTTCAGGCAAAAGTTTGAGACAAAAATTATAAGATATACAATCTATTTGAACGGATTGTTTGATGTGCCTTCCAAGGAAGTTATGAATTTTTTTCCCCTAGAACCCTTGTTTTTTCCACCCATTTTAATAATGGTTGATCGTACCAAAAATTTATTTTGAAACAAGGTTTTTTTTTATTACTCATATGAGTTATAATACTTTCAAATGGATTTGGTATTGTCCAACTATGGAAGTTACAGTGAAGTGATTATTCTTTTTCAAAAAACCTTCGTCATTTCTACCCCTTTGATCGGATTTGGTCCATTAACGAACTGGAACGAGATTTCCCATTACTTTATTTTATGTTTGGAAAAGATTTGAAAAAAATAGGGCAGTTGTCATGTCAGCAGTGTGTTAAAGGTAAGTAAGATTGGGGTGCAGGGTGCGGTAAATAACCGGCGGCCATTTTGGATTTTTAGAGAAAAATTACATAAAGTTCCTAATAAACGACCCAAAATCCTCAAAATAAAAAACAATTCCCTATAATAAGTAAAAAAATCCCTTTTGGAAAGTAATTTCCCGTTTTAATCCACTAAAATGCCGGTGGCTTGAAAAATTCCCTAAAAGCGGCTTAAGACTCCTTAAAAACTTTAAAAACATGCAGCTAAGCCTCAACCATGATCTTTGACCCTCATAATTACTGAATTATGGCACCTGGAGTGAAATTAGACACCACGATTCCAATTTTACCTAAGCACAAAAAATATATATATATATTATTAAGAAAATATTTTTAAAAAAATTGAAAATATTAAATAAAAAATATATTTCGTATGTCATTGATTTCGGAGTCCTCGGTTCGAACTAATGAGGGAAGTTAAATAAATTATTAATAAAAATTGTAAAATATTTAGAAAAATATTTTTACTGTACTTAATTGGAAACTGCACTTACCTCATACACTACGGAGTACTCAGTTTGATTCCCGGGGAATGTATTTGTAAAAATAAACGTAGCACCTTTCTTAAATACATCCTTTGCCCGTTGGTACTTGTGAAGATTAAACTTGAAGGTTGAAGTTATGTCTCTTTGCGAGCACGAAAGTTATATGAAGAACAAAATTAATATTTTAAAATACTTAAATAATCTAAAACTATGGCTTCAAAATAGGGAATTAATTATGTTTAGCTGTTAAAAGATACGCCATCGTGCATGAAGAAGCTGCAAGGAAATTTGTAATATGTGTTGGTAAATGATTTTTTTTTTCAAAGAGAGATGGGCTTTTAACGAATAATACGTACGCTATGAGTAAGTTAACTGTATGTACTATTCGTTGAAGGGAAGAAATATAAAATTAACTCTGTACACCAGTGAGGAGTTTTGTGTTGAGTAAGTGAAAAAAAAAAGGGGGGGGGAGATTTGGAATAAATTTTTGACGTTCCTTATGTGCCCGCGGAGGTTTAACATAGAGTAGGCTTCCCCCTTTGTCACGAAAGAGTCGCCGTTGCTGAAACGTAAAAAAAGGCCGGCAATATATGTTTGGCCCCACAGTTCAAACAACTCCTACCTTTGGGTGGGGGAGGTAGGAGGGAGGAGGGTAAGTTTGTTTCTTTTGCAGTTTTCCCGGACAGATTCTGGGTTTGACAGTGATAGGGGAGGGGGGTGAGGATTTCGGAGAGAGAACCATGTTCATCTTTAGTGACGTCTCTTCGTCTCTCTTTCTTTCGGGGTCTGCGAAACGTTACGGACTATCCTTCGCTCTGGTGAATGTTGTATTGCTCGAGATGAACCCTAGGAGGGAGGGGGGGAATGGTAGGGATAACGAAACGCCCGAGGGCATAGGCTGTGTTTGCAAACACACACACACGCACACGCACAAACACACCGTGAGTTGCCGTCGTAGAGTGAACACAGAGGTACGTTACGGGCGGGACCATAGGCAGTAGTGAAATGTTCATGTCCAGCATTCTACCTTCTTCGAATGACTTTTCTTGCAACGGGCAATATTAATTTAAAACTTTTTTTTCTATGGACACACACCATTGCAGGTTTTCACTGTATATCATAGAAAAACTTCAATAATGGGCAAGAAAGATGAGTCCACAAACACACAGAAAAACAGTTAGAAATTGGCCGATGTCAAATGTTAAATGAATAGACAGCACGGAGAATTCCGTGGTAGTAATCGGTCAGAATAAAATATCACGACACAGACGAACACAGTGAGTTAACAATGACGAGAACGTTTTAACAATTACACGGAAGTAAGACAAACAATAACCTACAGGACAGACTAGCCCAAAGAATGTACACAAACAAATGATCTGCACAACACACCAGCAAAGTAGACTTCCCAGAACAAACATTTGCGACGTTTCGGGAACTTACATGTGTTTACCATCACCAGGCACAAACATGAAATGACGTGGAAGTGTAATTGCTGTAGCTCTTGAAATCTCGTTTTCCGAAACTTGCTTACCTGCACTAATTTGTTACTGAATTCTAGCAACAGTGTCTTTGTTTTCATCGCGAGCAACGTTAAAGGTAACATTTTTTTTTAAAGGAGTTCAAGTTACCATTAAGGGGGAAAAAATATCATGTTTGTTGCCGTTTTGCAATTTCAAATATTTGTATACCGCTTACAAAAAAGCTTACGTGATTTTTTTTGACGTGACAACGTCTAACAAATCGATGAACGGTGCTGCACGCATGAAAAAGTATTCCGTTACGCACATGGTCCCATTACGCTGTGTCCCGTTACGCTTATTTTACGCTTGCGCCGCATCTATCTCTCTTCCACTCGATTGGAACTACCATCGATTTGACTTTTTCGAGGCACATTAAACTTGAAACACTCCCATTCGTTTCCTACTTTTCCTTACATCGTCCTATCCTTAACAGAATAACACCGCTTGGAAGAAGTTAAATAGCAAACATGTATAAAAGTTATAGTTAAAATAATCTCTTCGTTAAAGTAATAAACATATTTGAATTAATGAGTGGAAATCAAAGTAAATTTATCAATTAAATTGTAGATTTCATTTTACTCATTCTTTGTATCCATACAAAATAGTGATAATTCAATAAAAATGATTCCATTTTATTCATAAAAGTATGCAATCATTTCATCAATGTTTTGTTATGACGTTGTCACGTTAAACTATCGTCCGTAAACCGACTTAACAGACAACAAATTATTTTTTGCATGGTATAGGACTTAGCTTTGGCTAGTCGTTGAAGCCAATACTTGTGAACTGGTGTGATTGTCGTGATAGTTGTACTCGCCCGCGTAAAATAATAATTATTTATTTCCTCGCGGAGCTAACAACCTGTTAGTTAATCTGTGGTTGCAACAGGCTACAGGGGGTCGTTCTGGTATGTATGATTTATGACTTGACATGCGAATAACTGGGACAAATAGTTAAAAATTATAATCATACAAAAATTGAAAAAAAAATCCAAGACGGCGGGGCCTAATGCCCTTTAAGGGGGTCGTCTGCCCGGGCACACACAAAGTGCGCAGTGTTTCAGAAGAAAAAAAACACGATTTTAAATCTACTCAAGATATTCGAGTGAGGTCTGTTTACGAAAAAGCTTTCAAGAATTCTCCGAGGACTGATAAGTAGTTTTGTTTCCGAATTAAGTTTTTAAACTGTATTTTTTAGAAGAGTTAAGATGGCTAACAGGCGTGTTTTCAGAGCAATTTTTTAGACATATCTAAAACATCAGGTGCATATTCTTGAAAGTTCTTAAGGGACTTGCATTACTCCTTTATCTTCGTTTCTCCGCCATATAATTTTTAAGGTGACTGCACAGATCTCATGGTTGTCCTGTGCACGACGAGAAGACTGCGCGCCAGTCCAGAGGAGACACCGCGCTAGAAGCACCAACGAGCGTCGCGCCTATCATACCGCCTCACTAACACACATACACCCCTGACGAGGCGAGGTCACTCCAGTGTTTCAGGGGCACTACGCAACCCGCGTTATCATCATAAGATTCAATGCTATTTTCATTTTGCTTATAACTAATTAACTAATATATATTTCTAAATGATGCTTGCTTGATATGTAAGACAACGATGCTCTTATCAAAGCCCCTTTCTTCAAAAACGTGCATAAATTATGGTTTTATACTAATCTTTACTAATATGAATAAGTGTATTGTCTAGGTTTGAACCATAATTTATGCACATTTTTGAAGCAAGGGGCTTTGATAATAGCATCATTGTCTTACATATCAAGCAAGCATCATTTCGAAATCTATATTAGTTAATTAGTTATGAGCAAAATGAAAATAGCATTGAATGTTATGAGGTTAACGCGGGTTGCGTAGTGCCCCTGAAACACTGGAGTGGCCTCTTAAGTGTCATGTATTGTTATTTGAGGAAGGTCCGTCGGGAGACGCAGTTCAAGAAACCAATCACCACAGAACGGGACACCTTCAGTTCCTCAAGTATTCCGTTACAAAGAAAATAAGTCTGTTTCTCCGAGTTCTCTCGGAAGAGCAGCACGAGAAGTGGGAGGGGTAGAGGGTGTGAGGCTGCGAGGGTGCGAGAGGAAAGCTAGCAGGACTGCTCTCTATCACGTACTTGCGGTATTTCCTCGGCGATTCCCTCCCTCTCTCACACTCTTCTGTCCAGGGAAGGGAGCGGGGACTGCCTGCCTCGGGCGCTGGTCGGCAATATTCTGTAGACTACAAAAATTGTGGAATAAAAGGCGATTGGTAGAGACCTGTAAAATTCGCGGATTAATTCGGTGATAGGCTAGAATTCAAACACATATGCCTCTTAGATAATTTTTCTATTGGCTTACTGTTCATCCGGACGAATCTCAACCATAGGTATAAACCCTCAACCAAAGAAGGATCGAATCACAGACAAACCAGCTGAGACGACTTACAAGTCGGCAGCCAATGAACTTGCGTTATTTGCCCGAGTGTAGAGGGGTATGTGCAGTCTATCCGGAAGGCCATCGAATTTTTGCAGGTCTCTAGCGATTGGGAAAAATTCTTAATGTTACAGCGAATACTGATTTTTTGACTTTACACATTATCAATTATATTTTTGCAATTGAAACTTCTTTGCTGAGGGGGGGGGGGACACAATTTTCCCATCGCATGAGGGGAATATTTAGGTACGTGGTGGAGGAACTCGAAGAGGAGGGGAATAGTTAGATACGTGGTGGGGGAACCGGTAGAAGCGGAGACGGCAGGGGAGAGGTAAAAATTGACGCGGCATACTACACACTCGCATAAGTGCACACTCGCATACTTGCACACTTTAATATTTGCACACTTGCACACTTGCGTATTTTCACACTTGCATACTTGCGCAATAGCATAATTTAGCGCTCGCATACTTGCATATACATATATTGTAAATTCCGTGAATTTACTATAATTTCTAACAGCGTGAAAACAATACTGTATATTTCTTGTCACGCTTACGAAAATTGGCGCATAGTTTGAAATTTTGATTGATTTTTTTTCACAATTATAAATGTTTTGAAACAAAGAAAAAAACTCACAAATATTGTTTTAAGTATTTTCTCTGGTGTGATTACAATAAAACAAAAAATATGGAAGTGATACCAGCTGGAGATTCTCGCTTGCAATTCCAGTTGATTATGTTAAACCAAGTCATGTTTGCATCACAGACGCCAGCTTTTTACTTTTAGTTTGCAGCACATCGTTCCAGTTGCTGTGATTAGCACATTAAAGCTGAAGGTACCATTACACCAAGCTAGCAGGCGATTTGCATTACAAATACCAGGTAGCGTAAGGCGAGCTGATCTACATATCAATCATGAAATGACACTCTAGCATGGATTACAAGCTTAGTGTTGTGTAGCACTCGAATAGCCCAAGGCAATCGACACATTTAAATCATTATTTAGAAAAAATATTAAGATGAAAAGAAATGTTACCTCACGACATTTATTTTAATCGTGCAAAATAATTAAAGTCCGTTGAATGGTTTTTACGCGATGCTATAACAATTTTGTCAGACTTACAGACAGACAGTTTTTTGGCTCTGCGTAAATTTTTATTACCAAATACATTCCATTTGAGAATATGTTATACGTACAAACACGTAGCCATTATAGTTTCATTACATGCGTAGATTGCTTTCTTAAAATGATTCTTGCATTGAAGAATATTGATTAATATAATTATTTTGTACATAACCAATTGCTAGGTCCTGTTTTGTCGGAGTTTTGTCCAGACATTTTCTTTATTATCATCTTTGGGTTTCCCTGTCGTATTGACTAATGTCGTGTTTCTTTTTTGCAACTGTCTCGTTCTTGTCGTTGTCAACTCACTGTCTTCGTCTATGCTTTTATATTATTCTAATTCCTTAAACGGAATTCTCTGTTCTTTCTATATATTTAAGATTTTTACATCGTCAGATTTTGGCTTGTATTCTGTGTGCTTGTGTATACATCTTTCTTAGTCCATCTTTTCGGTTTTCTCTTGAATTGCGGTGCACTATTTTCATCCCGATTGTTACAGTTTCCAAAGGCAGTATACCTTTGTATTTTGCACATACAACTTTAAAACAATTGCACGGAATTTTTAAACTCCATGAGAACGAAATTTGGGCTCAGCTAGTAGGCAATAATATCTGACCACTCAATTGTAGATGATCTAAGACATTGATAAATCAAACTAATCAAAAAAACTTAGGCCTTATTTGTTTAAATTCTGTTTTGTCTTCGAGCAGGAGACATCAGTTCTGCCAAAACAGAGAACAAAACCGAGCTGCCTCCTAATACAAAAGTTTCTAACATAATCAAAATTAAGTAATACGTTCCAATATTTTCGTTCCAAAATACAATAATTTTCTAAGAAATACAATATAACCAACTGTGGTGCTTTAGATTGGAAAATTCTTTGGCTGAGGGTTTTTAACTATCTTGGAGTCCTTCGGATAAACTGGGGACCAATCACGGAAGCAGCAAAAAAATGAATCCGCGAGTTTTTTTTGAGGTGACGTCTAATAAATCGATGAACGCGGGCTGCACGCACGAAAAAGTGTCCCGTTGCGCACATTGTCCCGTTACGCAGTGTCCCGTTACGATGTGTCCCGTTACGCTCACTATACGCTTGCGCCACATCTATCTCTCTTCCACTCGATTGGAACAACCATCGATTTGACTTTTTCGAGGCACATTAAACTTGAAACACTCCCATTCGTTTCCTACTTTTCCTATCATCGTCCGATCCTTAACAGAATAACACAGATTGGAAGAAGTTAAATAGCAAACATGTATACAATTTATAGTTAAAATAATATCTTCGTTAAAGTAATAAACATTTGAAGTAATGAGTGCAAATAAAAGTAAATTTATCAATTAAATTGTAGATTTTATTTCACTCCTTCTTCGTATCCATACAAAATAATGATAATTCAATAAAAATGATTCAATTTTATTCACAAAATTATGCAATCATTTCATCAATGTTTTGTTATGACGTTATCACGTTAAACTATCGTCCGTAAACCGACTTTACAAACAACAAATTTTTTTTTCCCTGTCTCTAACCGTGTTACGTTACGGCTACGCGGCAAGAGTTAAGAAGGGGTGGTATCGGTGAAACGGGAAACCTGTAGGACGAAGGTCCTGTGATGGGTCTCGAAAAGGATTATTATCACGACGAAGTTTGGTTTGGGGGGGTGGGAGGGGGGATCCTGATGAACGAGCGTCGCTCGGTCCAGCCTCCAGCATCCCTGATGGATCGTCTTCTCGGTCCGGCCAGGCGTCTTGGGGATCGCCGGGGCAGCTTCTCGCCGACTCAGTAACGAGGCCGGCCATGAATAATTACGCGGGGGCTGATGATGACGTGGACTGCAGCCCTCGTGCGGCGCAGCAGGAATGACACTCGTCCCTACGACGACACGTGGCCGCATTGGGCCCACAGTTTATCTGAACGATACTCGGCCAATGAAAAACCTTAAACAAATGAAGTATCGAATCACTAGCGACCCAGTTAACAGGTGTCGCGAGTCAGTAGCCAATGAGCAGATGTAATATTCCCGAGTGCATAGAGCATCATGGAGTATATCCTACAGGTCATGTACCCGGGCACACACACACGGTGTGCAGAGCTTCAGGAAAAAAGACGCCGATTCCAAAACCACTCAAGATATCCGAGTAGGGTCTGCTTACGAAAATCATTTTAAGAGTTCACTGAAGGCCAAAAAGGACTTTTGAGTTCGGATTAAAATTTTAAACTGTATTTTAGAAGCGTTAAAATGACTAAAACACATGTTTTCAGAGTAATTTTTAGGCGAATCTCTTAGTTAAAGTAATAAACATATTTGAATTAATGAGTGCAAATAAAAGTAAATTTATCAATTAAATTGTAGATTTCATTTCACTCCTTCTTTCTATCCATACAAAATATGATTCAATTTTATTCACAAAAGTATGCAATCATTTCATCAATGTTTTGTTATGACGTTGTCACGTTAAACTATCGTCCGTAAATAGACATTACAGACAACCATTTTTTTTTAAAACTGTATTTTAGAAGCGTTAAAATGACTAAAATGCATGTTTTCAGAGTAATTTTTTAGGCGTAAAACAACCGGTTCAGATTCTTGAAAGCACTCAAGGGACTTGCATTACACCTTTTATCTTCATTTCTCCGCAATATAATGTTACGGTCACCGCTCGGATTTTACAGTTATCCTGTGACGACGAGAAGACTGCGCGCCAGTCCAGAGGAGACACCTCGCTAGAAGCACCAGCGAGCGTCGCGCCTATCAACCCGCCTTACTAACACACGTACGGATTGTCTCGGCACTGCTGAGCTCTTCCGTTTACATTTGCTCCGTGCGATCAATAGAAGCCGAGTACTTGGCTGTGGTGGTAGCCATACGTCAAAAATTGTTTTAATAACAAGAATATATAGGGGTCTATTATTAATTTGTGGATTATTTATTATTATGAACTAGCTAATGCACGGCGTGCGTTACTATGGCTCTTTCAATTTTTTTTTTGTAATTTGTTTGAAGTTATACAAAACATCTCTCTCTCTATTTATGTAATTCCATAAATATCACTGTATTTATATATATATATAAATCACTCTATATCTCTATATATGGGCATATCCATACATCACATCACTCTATACCTCTATATACACACAATGTATAGCTCTCAATATCACTCTATCTCTCTATATAGCTATTATCTATGTATATTTTTCTATCTATATCTCAATCTATCTCCCTATAAATCTATAAATCCCTCTCTCTATCTCTATATACTTTTATGACTCCCTCTATTTCTCTATACATCTCTATATCTCTATCCCTGTATGTCTATATCTTCCTATCTATATCTTTACCAGCCAGAAGACGAACACACATACATTCATTTATACAGGTGGGCCATAATTTTTTTTACTTTTGAAATAACCGTAAAAAATGCAGATTGTATTCAAATAAATGTTTATTTTTAAGATCAAAAATATACTGGATAATCATTTTTTAATAATAATGGCCGCTGGCATTCCTCATATCTGGTCTTTATATTTTCTCAAACTTTTCACAAAAAATCTGGAGTATCGTCCCTGGTTTATTTACGTGAACTCAACTTTTAAGATATCCCCATGAAAAAAATGTGCTGAAGTTAGATCCGGACTGCGGGGAGGCCATGGAATATCTCCTCTGCGCGAGATCATCTTGCTAGGGGAAATTTCTTTAACCACGGGTACACTCCTCGTCGGATGTATGGCAGGTTGCGCCATCTTGCTGCAACCATGTCCCATTGCTGTAACCAAAGAACTGCTGCAACTGTGGTTGGAAAAATTCTCGTAGCATTTTCACATATTCTGCAGAATCAACTGTTACAGAATTACCGCGTGCGTTTCCAAAGAAGTACGGGCCGATAATGCCTTCTGAAGAGATAGCCGTCCAATCCGTCACCTTTGGAGAATGCCAAAGTCTCTGGTGTTTTAATTTCGGGTTTTCCCTACTCCAGGATCTGAAATATTTTGTTCACCTACATGTCCGTTTAAGTGAAAGTGAGCTTCATCCGTGAAGAAAATGTTACTGAGGTTGAACCGCTCGAAAATTGTATCGACGAATGATTTTATCAAAATTAAATCAATTTGTTTTAACTCTTGCACCAACTGTGTTTCATAGCGATGTAGTCCCAAGTCCAATTTCTTTATTCGGCGTAAGAATTTTCGGGGTGTCGCCGAAGTGACTGTACGCTTGAGCGTCGGCGTATTCAGATCGTGCAGTTCAGAAATGTTTACTTGCGCCGCGTTCTCTTCGCTCCTCCTGCTCCGTGGCCGCCATGTTTGTTTTCCACTAAAAATCGTGCCGGTTTCTTCGACGTTTTGAACCCGTGATTTAGTTTAATTATCCCTTGGGCGCTGATTAATACTATGTAATTGGTAATGTGAACGCAGTAGGCGGCGTACAGTGACGTAAGAATATTTTTTTTTTACGTAACAACGTCTATTAAATCGATGAACGCCGGCTGCACGCACGAAGAAGTGTCCCGTTACGCACATTGTTCCGTTACGCTGTGTCCCGTTACGCACATTGTTCCGTTACGCTGTGTCCCGTTACGCTCATTGTACGCTTGCGCCACATCTATCTCTCTTCCACTCGATTGACCTATGCGTCCGAGGAGAAGAAAGACAGCGGCAGCACACAACTTACATCTACACGTGAACTGTTTCGTCGACTGGTTATAAAGTGAAGTGAAAAGTTAATGTGGTTTTTCATTGCTTATTACAACAACAATTTCGGCAATAAAGGTTAATTATTATTCTTGCATTTTAAAAATCTGATTACTAGTATAATTTCAAGTATTTATTCTATTATTATTCAAATAAAAATGATTCAATTTTATTCATAAAGTATGCAATCATTTCATCAATGTTTTTTATGACGTTGTCACGTTAAACTATCGTCCGTAAACCGACTTTACAGGCAACCAATTTTTTTTATAAAAATGTTTTACACAGAACGCTCGTTGTTCTCCCGTGAAGCGATCCATGGTAACGGCTACAAAAAGTAGTAGGGGAGACCGGGGTAAGTTGGCGAACGGGGTAAGATGACGTATCGTATGTAACTAATCCAGAAACACAGATAGACGGTTGGCGCACCTGTGACCTTGTGTGTCACCATCTGCACCTACTAGGCAGGTGCAGCGGAATTTTCCAGTCAGTTTGAATGTGGCAGTTTTGAGAGGCAGTCTGTTTCGTGAGCCATTGTTGTAATATTGAAGGTACGTATGTTAAGCTATTACGAGAAAAGAGTCCATTTGTTTTAAATGTTTATATATGTAAAATGAAATGCTGACTTTTGGGAGTATTTTAGTGTATAGATTGTTGAAGAAAATTTGTTAATGTTGTTCGTGATTTTGGTAAAGCAAAAATACGGCTGCTGGGGCAAGTTGGCGGGGGCAAGATGACGAATTCGTCATCTTGCCCCTGCAATCGTCAACTTGCCATAGGTAATGACAGTGTGAGCATTATTTTGTATTAATGTGTTATTTAAACCAATGATGTACAGATATGACGAACATTTAAGTAAAATAAAAATAATAATGAAATTATAAAATATTATAAATAGTTCCTGTGTTAATAGTCGTAACAATTTTGTTTGATTTTTTTTGTAGATGCCTAGGCATATTATAAGCGGAAAACGGAAAGGAGGCGTTGGAGTGACGAAGAGATAGATAGAAAAAGCAGAATGAAGAGAAGAAAAATGAAAGAAAAACTAAGAAAACTGAAAAACAAATCTCTGATCATTCTGTAGCAAAACCATAAAGCCTAAATAGCGTTTCTTGCCCTTCATGTGAAGAAGTTTACGTGGAACCTCCAAATGAAGACTGGATTCAGTGTTCCACATGTTCTGAGTGGTGGCACGAAAACGTTTCCAATTATGAAGTCAAGGAATTATATCAAAGTCGTTTAAATATGTTACAATATATCTTCTTTACATCCTGCACGTTGTTTAGTGTAGGATATCTATAAAACTATTGTTTACTTTGTCCATAAATATATATATTTTGGTTTCGTCATCTTACCCCAATAGGTTCGTCAACTTACCCCACTCCTGGGGCAAGATGACGAATGTGCTAACTAATTGGTTTTTTGTCAATATCTTCGGAACTACGCAAAGTAATACAACCTTTTTACATATTTAGGTAGAAATTAGTATGTACTTCGTATTGGTACCAAATTAGATATTATATATGCTTATTTATCTGTTAAAGGCCATTTCAAAGCTTAACATCGTCAACTTGCCCCGCTCTCCCCTATTACTCTGAAATATCATGAAATACCAAGTTAATTCTTCGTGTACTTTATTTACTATAAGTATTGTCAGTTGTCTTACGAATGATTTCGTTAAGTTTTCGCGAATCTTGTAAATTGTATAATTTGTGAGTTCTAGGTAAAATTAAAGCAATATTGACCTTCCTTCAAGTATAGGCCTATACCTACAGATTTGAAATTCGGCAAGGATGTTCTTTAAATTACACAAACATTAACTGAGCTCGGGGTTTTCCTAAAATCAACCTCCAAGGCTGGTTACGGGAGCGTTAAAGATTTCTGGGCCCTAACCCCTCCCACGGCACATTTTCCATCATAACTCGATTCATTGGATTGGAAACACTCCAATTCAAAAATGAACTGATTTTTAAAATTTTCGAAATTTAAGGGTTTTTAACTCCCTTCCCCTTGGAATTTAGGGACATAGTCGACCCCAGGGCAAAATCCATGCCCCGACCTCATGGATACACATAAAGCATAATTATTACCCATAGCTTGAAATTAGTGTTTTTTTTTTTACCCTCTGCCCCCACCTCAATTAACCCTTAACACTCAGGTTTTAAGTTTTCAAAATAATATATTGTCTGGGGTTCTTTAATTTCAACACATTTGTAAGTCGAAAAGTGGGTAAAAATTTAATGGAAATATTTTATTACATAGTCCATTAATACATACAAACAGGTCTAGCTAATAAAAACGTGGTAAAAACTGTTTGTAGCAGCCAGTTACAACTATATTCGTGCATTCCATTTCATTATGTTGTATGTTTTAAAAAAGAAAATAATCACGTTCATAATACTTTCAGCGTCTCTGGAGAGAAGGAAGAACCCAAAATCGATTTTGACGTCTACATGAACGCCCACTAAAGATTACTGCAATTGCCGCAGCTTCAAGAAGCACATATACCTCAGACAGCATCCTGAACTCAACTAAGTTCCGAACAACAATGTTTTAGTTTTTAAAGCCCTGTGTTGCAAACTCAAAAATGAGTAAAGTCAATGATAAAAACTCCTACCTCCTTTTCCCATATGCATATAAAAACAAGTTTTCTCATAATTAAATTAAACGCTAGTTCCTGGCTTTGGTGCTATTAGAATTTTTATTTTATCATACTTAATTCAGTATGATATTTTCACAAAAATTAATAGCAAGTTCCTTTTAAACTCTTTAACAAATTTATAGTCTTAACCTTTGAAAGCTATTGTTGGTCTTGCTAACCGATTGCTAACCAGAGTTATTTAAAATTTAGAACAAAATTTCCACTCTGTGGGCCTATATTTCATGGTTAATTTTCTATTATATTATTATAACACACTTAGATTGCAGTGTGGAAGTAAATGGACACTTTCTCTCTCTTTCTAACACACGCCGACTGCTGTTAGCGCTGACCTTGTTACTGTGTGCGCTGTTGCCATACACCAACGGATTAAAAATTTTATTTTTTTGCACAAAGCTTTTTGCATATTATATAGCATCGAAGTATGCATCAGGCGAAATATATTTTGCATACTTAAATGGCATTTTGAGGGGCCGGAAAAGGAGGATTAGGTCTCTCTATCTTGCAATTTTAAATATTTTTATCCCGCTAGCAATAATACTTCCGAGCTACATTTTTTTTTTTTTTGGCTTGTCATGGCATAGTATTTAAATTTGGCTACTTGTTGAAGTCAACACTTGTGAACTGGTGCAATTATGACGATAGTTGTCATCGATCACGTGAAATAATAAGTTATTTCCTCGCGGTGCTTATAGACTAGAGCGTGTATATAAAAAATTGGTTGTCTGTAAAGTCGGTTTACGGACGATAGTTTAACGTGACGTCATAATAAAACATTGATGAAATCATTGCATACTTTATGAATAAAATTGAATCATTTTAATTTTAATAATAAAAGAATAAATATTTGAAATTATACTAGTAATCAGATTTTTAAAATACAAAAATAATTAACCTTTATTGCCGAAATTGTTGTTGTAATAATCACTGAAAATCACATTAACTTTTCACCTCACTTTATAAACAGTCGAGTGGAATAGAGATAGATGCGGCGCAAGCGTACAATGAGCGTAACGGGACACAGCGTAACGGAACAATGTGAGTAACGGGACACTTTTTCGGACGTGCATCCGGCGTTCATCGATTTATTAGACGTCACGTCAAAAAATATGGAAAAATACAAGATGGCGGGCCAAATTCCCCTTAACCTATAATGTGTCATTATGATGGAAAAAGATAATATTTATAAAAAATAATTAATTAATCTCAAAAACTGAATAAAGAATCAAAAATGTAATAACTTTTGCCTCGAGATGAATTAAGCATCATCAAGAATGCAATAGCAGTTTTCATAGAAATTATTGGGAAAATATGGTTGAGAAATCTCTTCCGGAGGATCAACATGCCACGCGAACCGCAGAAATAGACACACTCTTTGTTTTATTGATGTGTAACATCTTAGCTCTCGGTATACGGCATTTGGCGGGAGTAACTTCATGAATGTAACGGAAGTCGCATGGAACGGAAACGTGTAACCACGGTGCTGCCATCAGTGGCGGATGGTGCGGACCAAAGTTCACAAAGCCAAAGGGAATTTTGTAGTAATCATAGTATGGGCAGTTTTTAAATAATATTCCTAGCCGAAAATCACGTCCAAAGCCGGGGTTTGGTATTTTTTTTAAAAGTTTTTTTCTATCGCTTTTATCGGTGTCCTTTCATTATATATTTTAAAATTTCGGTCTTCAAATCAAACGATTCATTATTAGCTTCTCCGGCAGCAAATTCTAGCGACGGGTACGGTGGTTCACGCAGCAGAAATGTGGGTTATAAAACACAATTCGCGTGTGTTTAACACACTGGGCATTATACGTTTCCGAGTTCCGCATTGTGAGTGTGTTTGCAACGTATGAGAGCACGTGAATTTTTGCTCTTTGCCGAGGTTGGTTGTTATAATAATACATATATTTGGCTAATACTGAAAGACTCGTTCACTTTTTTTTGAATACGTGTTCTTTGAACGGGGCTGTGCCTCTCATAGGACGACTGACCTTCAGTGGAAGCATCTCTGCTCTATTCTCCGGAGGGAAATTTGTTTTTTTTACGTGACAACGTCTAATAAATCGATGAACGCCGGCTGCACGCACGAAAATGTGTCCCATTACGCACATTGTCCCGTTTTGCTGTGTCCCGTTACGCTCATTTTATATTTCTCTTTGCTAACCTGAACCTCCTAGCATTGCGACCGAGTCCGTGGCGTAAATCTGTTTTCATGCATTTCAATGTAACATTTTCATTGCTCTTTGCTAACCCGTTCCTCCTAGCATTGCTGCAGAGTCCGTGGCGCAAATATGTTATTTTTGACTGCATTTTGGTGTTGGGTAAGCCATTTTCCTTCACATCATCCTTGAAACACTCCCATTCGTTTCCTACTTTTCCTATCATCGTCCTATCCTTAACAGAATAACACAGATTGCAAGAAGTTAAATAGCAAACATGTATAAAAGTTATAGTTAAAATAATCTGTTCGTTAAAGTAATAAACATATTTGAATTAATGAGTGCAAATAAAAGTAAATTTAAGATTAAATTGTAGATTTCATTTCAGTCCTTCTTTGTATCCATACAAAATAGTGATAATTCAATAAAAATGATTCAATTTTATTCATAAAAGTATGCAATCATTTCATCAATGTTTTGTTATGACGTTGTCACGTTAAACTATCGTCCGTAAACCGACTTTACAGACAACCAATTTTTTTTTATTCAGTATGTCAGTCGCTACATTTCTAAATAACATATATTTTTGAATACGTGTTCTTTGAACGGGGCTGTGCCTCTCATAGGACGACTGACCTTCAGTGCAAGCATCTCTGCTCTATTCTCCGGAGGGAAATGTTTTATTTATTTTTTGTCAGAAAGTCAACACGCGATCCCGCGCCGAAGAAGGTGGGGTTGTGGAGGGGGGGCGTGGCTTCGAACGACGCAATACCCGTGCCGCGAGGAAGCTAACGCGCGTGTTTGAGAAGCACTCGAACAAGGGATATAAGCCCTCGCGCGACCAAAGTGGCGGCTATTAATGCGCGAGCCAGATATTGAAAAGCCCGCGTGACGTCGCCCATAAAAAAAGGGGAAAAAAAAAGAAAATGTCAAACAAAAAAAAAAGAACGTAAAGCTTGTGACCTCAAATGAAAATTTCCTCCTTTAGAAATTTTTTTTATATTTTTTTGCCTGTCGCAGCTTCGAACCCACCAAAGAAATATATTTTTTTTATAGTTTTGAGAAAAAATACTACCGGGCATAAATACATTCTAGAAAGTGTTTTCCCAAAATGTCACTTCTTTTTTTTTTCGACCACAATACAATAAGCAAAGGCATGAAACATGAAGATGTTATGATGGAAAATAACAGGATAAAGGAATTTCCTATTTAAGACCAACGAATGGGTATAAACTTTTCATGGCCATGTAAACAGTAAAAATGTTTCACTATGGTGAGCATTGTCAGTCGAGAAGAGCTTTTACAGACTAAATTTTCACAGTATTGTTAAATATTATTAATTTTAATATCCATGAGTTTATTTTTCATTTAAAGTTAATAATGCTTGGAAGGTTCCAAGCTGCTTATGCAACGTAGAATGATATTGGTTTTTCATACCGGTGGCAATAATTTTCTTTACATCAATCCAGGCGTTGTGCTTATACAGAGTTGATAAAATGTGGGTAGTTTCCATTTCTTTAAATCTGGTGTTTTTAAAATGATAATACGTAAATAGTACGAAACGTATGTCTCAAGGAACAAAAGTCAGCTAATATAGATGTCCAAGATATTAGCCAATTTGTTTTGTCTCATGTTCGACAAAAAAAAAATAATTGTACCCTTTTATGTTAAGTACTAACGATTTTTCAGAAAATTCAAGACTTAAATTCAGACATAGACAATAATAAGGCAACCACGTAAAAAGTGTAATATGAAGAACTGTCTATACTTCGATAGTATAGCGGCGAAGGAGATATTACAAGTTTCACACCTTTAAAAATTATGTTACGATCACAGGCATATTACTAATGATTATTTTAAATTACAAAGTCGATTTTAACGATGTAGTTTACCCAAATACGTACGAACATTAACTTTATCTGTTTTTTTCCTAAGATACATATTCCAAATGTAAAGAAACGTCAAATATACATGTTCTCTATATTGTAATTTTTTTTTAAATTTTTTTCACCACCATAATTTATGTTAAAAATTTGGTAGTACTTAATTTCATTTCTCCTTTCTGTTTACCCTCATTTGAATTTAATAATATATGCAAAAAAAGTTCTGAAAAATTTATTATTTTTTATCTGGGACTATATTTTGCAAATAGTTACATTAATAATACAAATTTTCTTAAGTAAAATATTTCTTCAAATAAAGTCCAAACATTGTACAAAATCTTTAAGTGACATTAATTATTTTCAGATATAAATTCACTATGTAAATAAGCTAATGAAATCTTATGAATATGTTTTTGTGATTTTATGGTAATATAGGTATAATTCTCCCTTAAGAACATTTAAAATATTCAATTTATTTTATGTTGTGTAATATTTTTAAGTGGAATTAACTTCTTAGTGTTATTCATGATGCATTGATGTTTTGAATGAAGCTATGTTTTTATATTGTATATATGATATTGCAAAGTGAAGAAATATTTAAGAAAATCAAATACAATTCTTAAAATTAACATAGTTATTTTTCATCCCGTACATATAGAAAGATAAGTAAACAATTTTTTTCTCATATATAATCAATACAAGAGAAAACATTTCAAACTACTCGCACCAAATTAAACGTTAGAAGTTGTTAAGAAATGGCTGGTCATTTTCAAATTTGTATTATGTATTTATACCCTTTATCCATCTGAGATATTTTGGGTGATTCTTTGTGAACACTAGACAACATAAAACTTTTTAGTATTAACTAAATGCATAGACACGGAAGTAAGTGAGAATAAATATAAAAATAACTTGGAAACATCATCCAACATATTCTAAAATATAGTTTATCTGAATTCCAAATATTTTTACAGCAATATTAATGTTTTGTAACTGCTTAAAAAAGCGTTACGTATTGAGGTAAAATATGATTACATTATGCAATATTATAACTCACAAGTTGATTTCGTATTAAAGTCACATGACATAAACTTGCCTTGAACACCGCATGGTAGGGGTGGCTCCAGTGCCGGGCGAATTGCAGTCATAACTTAGAAACACGCAACTTAGAAACACACAAGATAGAATTTTCTAAGTTTATAGGTTATGAGAATTCAAAGATATATGGTTCGGCTTTGTGTGTTTATAATTTACGTGTTTCTAAGTTATGACAGTTCTACGTTGTGTCTTTCTAAGTTGTGTGGTTTGGCATTGTGTGTTTCCATGTTGTGATCGTTATAACTTATAACAGTTCCAAGTTATGTGGAATTTTCCAGAATTCTAAATTATTATTATTATTGTTTTAAGTGGCGTGTTTCTAAGTTTCCCGGGACGTGAAACCGCCTAGGGCCCCACGCCAGCTCTTTTACTAAAACGACGCACCTGTAAAGTAGAATGTTCGTCATTAAAATGTAGAATCCTATTCATTACATTATGTAAACAGCATTTATTCAGATTTCAATAACGCTAAATTCATATTTATTTTTATTATTTTTGTACTTTTGACACATTAATCAACTAGCAAAACCAACGTTAAAAATTTTAAGTTTGTCTGGCTTCAAAACGTTGATTTGAATGGTTTATTTGTTTTTTCAAAATATTTCCGGGATCCTCCTTTTTTTCTGGGGGCTTTTATAACCACCAAAAAAAGAGAGGGGATTAGTTGGTGCATTGACTCCACCGGGTATTGAGGCCGTGCAGAAGCAAATGACCCAAGGTCACACCAGGTGAAGAGCCACCTCTTTTTTTCCTAACCTAACTAAAACTAAGTGTATTTGGGAGGGGTCCGGGTTAGGGAGGGACCTAGGTGCGTCTCAGGCCGAAGCCTATCACGCCTTAGTCATGCTGGGATTAGCCATGCAGGGAGAGGGTCGAATGCATCGTGTGCTTAGGAGGGGATTGGCCAGCCATGGCAGCGATTGGCGCCATGTATAACTCCCCTCACTCTTAACTCTAGAGTCTAGACTATAACTACAAGTTAGGTTGGGCCCAGGTAATACCTGCATGGACACAGGGAAAACCCTGGGCACAGTCATGCGGGATGCAAGTTTGCATGCGTTAAGTGTAGGAGAGTACAGGAGACAGAGGATGGTCTGGATGAATAGTTGGCCAGAGCAGAAAGAGTCTACCATGCGGGGGTTTGGGCGCTTGGACTTAATGTCCGCATTGTTCGTTGTTCTGCAGTTCTGGATCTTCTGACCAGGGATGCAAGCGCCCCTGGTGGCGGCCCAACCTCTGCCGCGTGGGCTGACCTATAAACAATAATCCCTCTTTAAGGAGGTAAACACTCCCCCGGGGGGGGGGGGACTGAACTGAAGGTCTCCGAGTAGCCGACTCCACTTCTGCCATCAGGTGGCGCACCTCGCTATAAGTTCCTCGACGAGCCACTCCCCCCCCCCCCCCCCCCCTCGTGCTTGCGTTCAAGAGGGTCAGTATCACAGAACTCGCATTCACCGCCAACTTATCGACAGCCATTTCGGAAACTTGCCTGGAACTCTTTAACTACGCCGGGGAAAAAAACAGGTTTCCATTCCAAAAAATCTTTTAAAGATCATATCTTATCTGTAGAATAATAACAAACATTTGAATAAAATGAACATGCAACTTAGTTAAACACGATTTTTTGGAAATTTTCTTTTCAAAACGTATGACTCACCTTATTATAGCTACACTTAATATTTTATATTAGTTTATTTTCTTTTATTTTCCAGTAACTTTTATCTGTTATTAGTTATAATTTTTACTTTATTTACTTACATTTAGTTATTTACACACTAGTATTTGTCAAATTTGGTTTTGTTTTTGTAGAGGGTCACTCTGTTGTTTTCAAAATGTCTTTACCGTTAGATTCATTTATGTTTGATCTTTTGTGTCCTTTGTGTAATGTCCTTTAATATATGTTGTGTTTTTGTCTTTATGCTGTGCCTTAACTGTCAGTAGGCATTCTACACATAAATAAATAAAACGGCAGTTAAACTCACAAAACCTTGACAAAATAGTCAAATCTCCTAAACAAGTTTACGTAGGTCCTAAGGCCCAAACATCCCTACAGGCAATTAAAGCAAATGAATCATTTATACACCAGTTTTTTAAGAAAACATGATCATATTTTCATAAACGTAATCTAAACACTTCAAAATACATGCAAAATAATTGACAATAATAAACCATAATTTTCTTCCAAAACAAGAGGCGTAAATCGTTATAAGTGGTACAAAAATTCTCAAAAATAACGGAAAATAGGCTAGATATATATTTTTCTTAAACAGTTATTGTTTATCTTAAACAGTTAGATTATTGTTTATACAGCTATTTAGCATTTGTTGATTTAAATTACCCGGCGCAAAAGTACTACATGTTTTATTTCAATATATTTTTTTAAATCAATAAAGTAAATTCGTTATTCTGTAACGTGTTATTTTATAAGGCTCAAAATTCTAAATACAATTTCACGAATTACGTCAAAAGCCACTATTTTGTTCGGAATGTATGCCAACTCGAACATGCCCTGAACATCAACGACCCATGACACACGTCTTACATTAAAAACAGATTCATCCCCCCCCCCCTAATGCTTTATGGGTTGAAAGTTTCACACGTAGTCGTCATTTCTAGCAGTTGCCATGAATTTATTATCCGTAATCATATTCAGCAAAAAAAAAAAGTTGTCCTTTGAACTGATGGAGATGTATCATGGATGGAGAGGTGAACCAACTGAAGATATAACAAAAAAATATACATTTTATACATTTTTTGGGCCTGTTTTTGGGCGTCTAATGGGAGTGGTATGGAATACTGCACTCCTCCTTTCCCCGCTATAAGAAAAGTCGTTTATTTCTATGTTCCTCTCACATATATATATATATATATATATATATATATATATATATATCTGTGAGAGTAACATAGGAACATTAAGGGAAAAAAATTAATCTGTAATTATTGTAATACGTGGGCCGTGGGTCTCTGATATTCAGGGAAATTTCGAATTGGCAGATTTTGCGAACAAAGTAGTGGATTTTGACGTAATTCGTAAAATTGTATTTCGAATTTAGAGCCTAAAAAATAATACGTTACAGAATAACGTATCTACTGTATTGATTAAAAAAAATTATAGAAATAACACACACATATATATATATATATATATATATATATATATATATATATATTTAGAAGTTGATGATTTAGCATGCATTTTTGGCTATCAGATGACCTACAAGTGCTTTTTTTGTTTTGAAACGTGATATTTTTAAATAAAACGCAACACTCATGAACGGTAGATCCTTGCACTACGTACTACAACTACTTGTGATTGTGTCCTAATACGCGTTCAAAAGGGGGGGGGGGGGGGAAGTCTGCTTGCTCAGTACATTTCCGTATTCAGTGGCTATAAATGAAGCCATTTATTCGTTGTTTTTTTTTCAAACTGGTTGGTGAGTTTCCTTATGAGAGGCCCGTGGCCCCTCCCTGCCCCTAGGATACGCCCTTGAGGAGCATACGTATGCGAGAGTTGCCAAGTTCGGAGCGAACTGCAAGGAAGTTGAAACGTTGGTAACTGGGGAGTAGGCTGTTTAAGATAGCTTGCGGACTTTTGGAGAAATAAGATCCTTTTCCTTATGAAAAAAAATTATTTCAAAACGACGGAAACTTTTAATTGGCCAGCCCGCAGTTATCCTTCCTCTTCACGATACACCGAAAGGTAGCAATTCAAATATAAAAAGATAAACGTTTCAAAGCAGTTTTGAGAATATTTTTATTCGATGGTTAGAGACCGGAAAAATTCGCGAATTCATTTCGCGATAGGCTAAAATACAAATCGTTATACCTCAGTGCTGCCTCTGCTATTGGCTCACAACTCACCTGGATGACTTTGGGCCAATGAGAAACACCCAACCAAAGCTTTATCTAATCACAGGCTGCTACGCTGAAACATCTCACAAGACAGCAGCCAATGAGTGGGTGGCATTTGACCGAGTGTACGTAGAACTATGGAGTTCATCCTGCAGATCACTGAACCCGCGAATTTTTCCGGTCCCTATCGATAGTGTGACAGGCGCGGTGCGACAGTCAAATGTCGCGTTACTATGGACATGTGTGACATCTTAGCTCTCGGTACACGGCATTTCGCGGGAGTGATTCCGTGAATGACACGGAAGTTGCGTAGCCACGGTGCTGCCATCTGTGGCAGATGTCGCGTGAACGAAAGTTCGCAAAGACAAAGGGAAACTTGATACTATTAACTGTTTGATGCGTTTTAACATGGTAGACAGTATTTTAATAAAATTACTTATATAAAATCCTATAGAGGTAAAAATTCGCTCTGGAAATGAAATGATACGATAGTCGACTGCTCCGGCAGCGAATTATAGCGGTTAGTGCGAAAACTACGTGAGAATAACTTCCACAAATGTAGTTGAAATCACTCAATTTACGTATATTTATCACGCTACGCTTTATTTTTTAAAGAATTATACGTTACATTTAAGTGTCCGAGTTTTGTATTTAAAGTGTATTCTCAACATGAGAACACCCGAAGCTCCCAGAACAATGACGTCCTAGTTAAGCCACTTCATGCAGGTGGGGCTCTGGGAACGCGCAAAACGTACCAGGCGAGGCAGTAAGGCGCCAAGACTAATTGGAGTGGCTCTAGGGAAGAGGAAGATAGGGGTTGAGGGAGGGCATTACCTGGGTCGCAGCGGGATTTCCCAGAAAGAAAATAAATGTTCATACATCTAGCAATATTTGAGCTAATATGTAGACTGAAATATCAATACTAGCCATCCGAGTACTGTTGCCGAGCTATCAAAACTGTGTTGTAATTACATAATTTGGGCTCTTTTTTCTTCATATGATTGTAACACATGTGAATGTGCATTTATTGGATTTGTTTAGTTAAAACCGTCCATTTTACCCAGCATGAAGGGTGAGCGTGCGCATGTTAGTTGAAGATCTGAATGTATTCTATCGCACTCATGCACGTCAAGAACCTACATGATAACGTTTTGTTTTGTGTAGGTTTTGCAACGCTCAATTGCGTGGTTTAAACAAACAGATTTTAAAAAGTCTTTTATATGTAATCATTCTTTTTAAACGTTTTTGTGACTTGGGAACACTATGATGAGTAAACAAAAGTCTTAGGTTTGGATGTACTTAGAATAAAATGACGAAGATTTGCGTAATGTGCAGTGCAAAATATGTGATACAAAAATTTCTCGTGGATGTACTGAAAAAAAAAAAAAAAAAAGCAAAATCCTGACTTAGGACGCCTGAAAGTAATATAAAAAGGAGAAGTCTGGTGCAATGTATTTACTATGGGCCTGTGGCTTGGTGGCTTACTACGTTGTTGCTTACCAATCGTGAAAATCAGCCATGTTCGCACGTGTCACCGCTCGTTGACTATGAACAGACCTCAGCGGCCATTTTTGACGACTCCACATCCGCCATCTTGGAATCCACAAATTGTTTAAATTTTGTAATTATTTAGATAGAAATTCGGAAAAAATTTTTAAAACTATAAAAAAAATACTTATTAGAATAATTAATGATTCGATTATGTCCTTTGTTTGACCCTTACTCGATGCAAAAAATTGTAATTTCATGTACAATAATTATGTGTCTGTTTTATTTTGTACCTACTGTTTGTATTTACAAAGAAACTGCATTTGTCTGTAAGTATGTACTTTTTAAGGATAAATAACACATGAAAATACTTAATAAATTTCTTCAATTACCTAATAGATTACACTTCGTGTACAAAATAAATAAAATTTCTAAAATTGAAACAAGAGAATTTTTCAAATCATGGATGGAGATAATGTAAAATAACTGTACAAAAACCATACATAATAAGCTTATTATTTATAACTTTTCTGTGAAATTTTGCACATAGATCAATCTCACATTATTATGTTGTAGTAAAATGGAAGCTGAACAATGTAGCGTTCCTGAACTGGAACAAGACAGCTTGAGGGATCACTGGGTTGATCTTAAAAATAAAATTATTCGTGATTCGACACGAAAATTTGGTACGCTGTTTGAGCTACTGGTTAAATTTTATTTTGCTGTCGTCGAGCACAGCGTACAGATTTAGACTGGGATTGATTCAACGTATTGGTTATAATGTTAACAATACTAATGACTTTAAAAAAAGGTTTTTAGCAGTGATTTTCGGGGAAAGATTTTATAAATTTATTTTATTCTCAAGTTTAAATATCTGATAATACGTGAAAGAACTTTAAAAAAACTGAATAGTTATTTTCTTACTAAGTATTAGATTTTTTCGTGAGTCGTATAGGTCTCTAGTGAGAGCAATTGTCTGCAGGTAGAAGAAAACACACGGGCTAGATCAGCAGTAGTTTGAGGTTCAGAAAGAGGTGATGTCATACCTTATAAACATGCAACTTAGAAACACACAAGATATCATTTACTTAATTATGACAATTCTAAGTTATGACTTTCTAAGTTATGGCGTTTCTGAGTTGTGTGGTTTGGCGTTGTTTGATTTAGGGGTGTGTGTTCCTAAGTTATGACAGTTCTAAATTGTTTCGAAGTTATGACAGTTGTAAGTTATGATGTTTCTAAGTTGCGTGTTTCGGCGTTGTGTGTTTCTAAGTTAAGTGTTTCTAAGTAATAACAGTTCGAAGTTGTGTGTTTATAAGTTGTGATAGTTCTAAGTTATGATGTTTCAGTTGCGTGTTTTGGCGTTGAGTGTTTCTAGGTTATGACAGTTATAAGTTGTGATATTTATAATTTGTGTGTTTCTAGGTCATGACATGAGTAATGAGGTTTCTAAGTTGTATGTTTCGGGGTTGTGTGTTTCTAAGTTATGATTGCTCAAACTTAAGACAGTTAATATTTATGTGGTTTAATTCAAGAATACTGAGTTTCTATGTTAAACGGGGATCCCGTTTAGACACAACCCTACTACGGGTGACTCTTGAAAAAGGCGTTGGGGGAATGGCTAGGACCCCCACACATGTCGACTAGTCCCAGACTCGACTACTGTCGCCCGCCTAGACTACCTGGCCAACGTAAGAAATTCCGGGTTGCACTCCCAGCTAGGCGCAGTGCAAAGAGAACAACTAGGCACTTGATTAACCTGCCGATATCTGCCTTAATTACTAAATCTGCTCGCGAGATCGCAAAAGTTGAATACAGCCTTAAGTAGGCAAGCCTCTTAGCGGGATATATTTAGCGTAAACTTCACCTGGCCCTTCAATTAGTCTAACGGAGTGCTGATTCGGCGAACTGGAGGATTGACAAGGGGGCGAGGCGCAACACGAATATACGTCCTCTGGAGACGTCCCAGCTGAAGCCTGCTCTCTCAGCCTGTGGTGCAGCCTAACTTTCTAATCATTATTAGTGTTTCATTTTGAGTAACGTCAAATAATAATACATACAGATGCAATTAGATAAATTAAATGAGTATATTTTAACAATTTATTTATTCATTTATTAATTTGTTTTAGTGTCTTACTCTTAACCACATATATCTTTACTAAGACGGTACATGCAAGATAAGCTTGATAAAAACTCTAGTAATATACAATAAAAATACAATAAAATACAAACTAAAATAACAAATCACTAGAAAATATAATAACTAAAAACAAAATAATTACCACACAAGATAAACATGATTTACCAAAACAATAATTTTAACGTTTTAAAAAGAATTAAGACAGGATATAAAAAAACTAACCAAACCATAAACAATTATAAATCTAATACATTTTTTATAAAAAATTAATTCACTTTCACACATATCCAGTCATACATTGCTGATACCAAAGCTAAACTTTAGCTTCGGTTTTTAGCAAGTACCTCAATAATGTTTTCTTAAACACGGAATGTTTTAAGTCTTATTGACTCGGGCATTTCGTTCCACTTAGTGTTTCACTTTAAATAACATCAAATAATAATACCTACTGTTGCAATTAGATAAATAATATGAAAATATTTTAAGAATTTTTTTATTCATTTTTTTTAGTGTCTTACTCTTAACCACATACCTACATCTTTACAAAGACACGGTACATGCAAGATAAGCTTAATAAAAACTCTAGCAATATACAGTAAAACACAATAAAATACTAAATAACAAATCAATATCAAATATATAACCTAACAATAAAATAATAGGCACATAATTTTTAACGTTTTTAAAAAATATTTGGTACAGAACATTAAAAAACTTGCCAAGATGTAAACGATTGTAAAAATAAATTAAAACAACTTTTTTATAATAATTAATTCACATTCACGCATATCCAGTCAAACATTGCTGATGCCAAAGCTAAACTTGAGCATCGGTTTTTAGCAAGTAGCCTACCTGAATAATGTTTTCATAAACACGCGAAGTTTTAAGTCTGATTGATTCGGGCATTTCGTTCCAGATATACGTGCAATGGTCACAGAAAAAGATTTTGAGGATGCAGCTGTCTTGTGATGGGAGAAGAGCAAAGAACATTTTCTCTGAGAATCTGTGCCTATTCAATGACGCGAACCGAGGTACTGAAACTTTTCAGCAAGATAGTACGGGGAATGTGCCATTATTATTTTTGTCTTAAGCAGTAAAAGGCAATTTAACTGATGTCTTTTGTAAAGTTTAAGCCCAGACAACCTATTGCTATGTTGGGAGAGACGTGCTCACGACGCTAAAATTAAAAATAAAACGGACAAAGTTTGAACACGCTTTAACCTTTTGCGTTGCATCTAGGGTTACTTTTCAGCACGTGTGTGTATGCTTCATTTATAGTTACCTGTATATTAGCTTTTTTGTTAAATTATCGAAATGGTGACTTCTTATCTTTGAACATTTAGCTAAAACTTAATTTTGCTTTCTATTTTACTACCTATTTTATCATCTGTTATGTTTATGTTATGTTAATGTTTGTAAAATTTTCAAAGTACGCTACTGCTTGAAGAATTTTTCTTTTGCTTAGAGTTATGTATAAAAATAAATATTCAACGTTTGGTGAGTACTGACTAGGAGATGATGTTAACATTTTAGCGTTCAAATCTTACCGAGAGTAATTTGCTACGTCCCCGCCTCTTCGACCTTCACGATAATTTAGAATTAGCGTACACCCCGTGAGTGAAAACATTGAAGAAGGTAGAGTCGATTTTAATCAGGTCTCATATATAAGAAAATACCTTCAAACTCAGAATGGTGTGAAATATTATTTACCTACACAGCTACCATCCACACGCATAACTCTATGCTGGCAATCCTCGTACATTCATCTAATTGTTTTTCAGGATCATGTGCAGCCACATGTTGCAGTCTGTGGAGTGAGCTAGAGCAAGCGACAAGGTAATCAAAAACCTAGTTAATTAAAAAAAATACTGAAAAAAAAGTTATGGTATACCTACCTATTTACCGTGATCACTTTACGGCTTACATACTGCTTGAATCTGCGTGTGAATTTGTGAGTGACTGGTTTTAATGTAATACTACTTATCATCTTGTTTAAGTAACACCGGATTTTTAAGTTTTTATTATACATCCAGCACGTATATGCCTATGCAAATTTTTATTTACCTGTAAATTAGCGTTTGGTTAAATTTTGTAATATTTACCTCTTACCTTTGAACCTTTAGTTGAAACTCAATTCTGTTTTCTATCTTATTACGTATTTTATAATATATTATGTTCGTATTACAATGTGTGATAGAATAGAAAACGTTGTTAGGTATAAGAAAAACCGTATCACCGTAACGTTGTCACAAATAAAAACGATAGTAAATAATGAATAACTGATCGTGAGTTCGATGATCGTGAGTTCGATGATCGTGAGTTCGATGATCGTGAGTTCGATGATCGAGAGTTCGACGATCGTAAGCTCGATGATTGTGAGTTCGATGATCGTGAGTTCGATGATCGTGAGTTCGATGATCGTGAGTTCGACGATCGTAAGCTCGATGATTGTGAGTTCGGTGATCGTGAGTTCGATGATCGTGAGTTCGATGATCGTAAGCTCGATGATTGTGAGTTCGGTGATCGTGAGTTCGATGATCGTGAGTTCTATGATCGTGAGTTCGACGATCGTAAGCTCGATGATTGTGAGTTCGGTGATCGTGAGTTCGATGATCGTGAGTTCGATGATCGTGAGTTCGATGATCGTGAGTTCGACGATCGTAAGCTCGATGATTGTGAGTTCGATGATCGTGAGTTCGGTGATCGTGAGTTCGATGATCGTGGGTTCGATGATCGTGAGTTCGGCGATCGTGAGTTCGGCGATCGTGAGTTCGGCGATCGTGAGTTCGGCGATCGTGAGTTCGATCCCAAAACTCGACTTTATGCCCTAATGGTTCGTAGCCAACTATAATCTTGGAGGTCCCGTCACCTTACTACTTTGAGCAAGGGTCAAACCCGCAGAACTCACAAGGGAAGCTTTTGGAATCTGCTACCCAAGGGTTTTGCGTTTGGAGGTAACCGCGGTCTATGCATACATGCATGCAATAACCGCCCAACTTAATAATGCATTAAGTCCCTCTTAAGAAGTTTATCAAGGTACTAGACTTATTAACAGGAAAATTTTATTAAAAGAGTAAAATTGTAGATATATATTTTGACTACTGCCTGTCGGTGAACTACCTTTTTCAAGTGTAACTACTTTTTTTAGTAAGGTGCATTTTCGGGTTTTCGTTCAAATAATTTTTCGGTCTAACGATTTTCTTGTTCAAATGACTTGTCGGTTAAATGACTCTCGACAAAAAACCGGACTTTCGGTCTGCTGACTGCCTTTCAAACGATTTTTGGCCTTCCGCCGCGCTACCGTGTCCTCGAGTTCCCCCCCCCCCTTATGCCTTCTCCCTCGTGACCAGGTCGGCGACATCAAAAGCCGCGTTAATCAAACTATGTAAATACGAGCCGCCAGCATCAAAAGACTTTCTCATTAAAATAGGACATAAATTTTGACAGCTTCTACGACCACCTATCGCGAGCACGGCTAACGGAGCTAGCGCATGGTAGAGAATCTGTACGATTCCCTTGGGGGGAGGGGGGAGGGGATAGTATTTATCATTCCCATTTCACAGTTATGATTTCGCAAGCGCAAGTGAGCCGCCCTCAGAGATGGGCTTTTTGATCCAATGGCAAGCCCGTCCCCCCTCTCCCCTGGGCAACGGGATCTACGCTTATGTCCAGAGGTATATTTACAGTTTCTACCCCCTCCCTCCCTTTCCCCCCTTCAACCTTCCTGCAACCACCTTCCTACATCCACAACCTAAAGTTCATCCCAGGCCTCAGGAGCTTACAGCCCGTTCGAGAGAAAAAACAAATTGGTCAACCAAAATTTGGGACGAATATTGAGTGCAGGCTATATTTCCAAGTCTAACTTTGCTTTAGTTCTACCATCTTTCTTCTGTGTGACATGTGATTTTTTTCTTACTAAATTAAAGACACTCGGAATCAGCTGTGTTTCTCCATCCTTAGGGGCAGGAAAAATTCGCGGGTTCAATTACCTATAGGATGAATTCCATAGTTCTACGTACAATCGGTCAAATGCCACCCACTCATTGGCTGCGTCTTTGTGAGACGTTCCAGCGGAGCAGCCTGTGATTCGATAAAGCTTTGTTTGGGTGTTTCTCTTTGGTCCAGAGTCATCCAGGTGAGTTGTGAACCAATAGCAGAGGCAGCACTGAAGTATAACGATTTGTATTTTAGCTTATCGCGAAATGAATTCGCGAATTTTTCCGGTTTTCATTGCGAGGGCCGTCAATAATGGGGAAGGCGGGTAGAATGGAGCAAAATTCCAGGGGCGCTAGTACCAAGGGGCCCGGTTGAGTTTCGAAATGATTTTTTTTCATGCTTGTGTTTAACCTGATAGTAGGACAGAAAAAAGGTAGCGAGTCTTTCGATGTTCGCCAGTGATGTGTGAACACCTAACCTCGGTAACACGCAAATACGTGTGTTCTCATGTTGCAGATAAACATATAATATGAGACTCGGAAACGAAATTTAAAGTAGCATTCTTTGAAATAATTCTGAGTGTGATAAATGGAATGGTCGCTTTTCAAAGAACAAAATTTCTGGATGCGATTCACTCACGCACTTCTGGGCCCGCCGCTAGAATTCGCTGCCTCAATCTAAACGTTGCTTAACTCCAACAAACGCAGATAGCAATAAGCAGCACAAAAAATTTAAACTATTACAAAAGGTTGCTGATAAAACCCGGGCTTTGGACCTGATTTTTGACATGGAATTTTATTAATATAGTGCCCATCGTGTTAAAATTCACTAAGCAGTTAATACTCTAAAGTTTCCGCTCGCGTTAGACACATATATACAACGCACAGTCTAAATTTTGAGGAAATATTCATTGAGTACCCTAGGAGTGCACTAAGGAATGATTTTGTTTTAAATTCCATCTGTTAAGTGATGAAAAGGGTTTGTCAAAGTTGTATGAAGCGAAATACGAATCACTGACTCTCCGGAACTACTTATAAAACCTATAGACTTGAAATTTGCCACTTTATTCATTTTGCTACATAGACATCAGCTAATGGATTTTACGAAAATATGGTCCAAAGGCGGATTGTGGGGGGTGCTAAAAAAAAAAATTCCCCTCTTGCCAGTATATGTCCTAAAGACGTGACCTAATGTAATGCCTGGCAGCGCCGGGTACTTTAGCTAATATTTCCAGCAACAACAGCGTTTCTCCGAGGCTTCACACGGAGTCCTTGGTGGACAAAAAACAGCGTTGGATTTAAAACAGATAAAAGCTATGTGTATTAAACTCTATATGCAGAGTAGTACATAATAGCCGGTCCAAGCCGGATCCGATGTCCGCCATCTTGGGTTGTGACTTCACGGCGGCCATCTTGGATGACCTTGACCTTTGACCTTGACCTTCCAAATTTGCCAAAAAAAATTGCCCAAAATGACAAAAAATCCTCGAATTTTGCCCAAAATTCGTCAAAATCCGTCAAAATGTCATGTTTTTTGGAAAAAACATTCCGCCAAAATATCTCAAAAATATCAGAAATATAAAAATTCCCGTTTTGAAGGAAAATTTCCCGTTTAAGTGCTTAAAAATGTCAACGGCTTGAAATGTCGTAAAAGTAGCTTAAGATTCCTAAAAAAACAAACCGCCATAAGCCGAAGTCATTAACTTGACAATTAGGATGTCATGGTCGCCATTTCGAATTGTGACATCGTTGCAATTTTCGTTACGGGCACCATCTTGAAAATCCGTAAATATTAAGCTATAAAATCGAGAAAAACTTTAAATTAATAAAAATTTATAAATTAAAATTTTATTATAAACATTCTGTCAATTTGTATTATGACGTAATATACGCCATTTTGAATATCCGTACTTATTATCTAATTTTAATGGTAAAATATTTAAAATTTATAGAAAATTTAATTAATCAATTTTTTATAAAAAATTTAATTTTAAAACGCACTTACATCATGTAGGGTAAATGCGGGATAGACGCCACAGCGGGAGTGATGCCACACTCAGCGTAGTTCTCAGTTCACTTACTAGATGGTGCGGTCATTGCTTCCATAGTATCCCGACAGATGGCACAGTAATCCTCTCGCAGTCAGAGGCGCTTCTGTTAACGAGTAAGAACTGCGCTGGAGTTTATTCACTCGTAAGTATTGTTTCTAGCTTTGACATATTTTATATCTGTTCGTTATTTTGCATTTATTAAACAAAAATTAAAATATATCTCAATATTATAGTTGTATGTGTTTGTTCCGTTGTTGGAACATACTATGGTAGTATAGTTTGATATATCATCACTGTTAACACACTTTGGTGTAGTATGCCGTCTTTCCTTAGATTTCGGGAGAGACGCCACAGCTTGTTATGGGGAGAGATGCCACATCGGCTATATAAAATCACGCCTAGGGAGGGATGCCACATTTTTTATATGACTTAATATTCTATGGAAAGAAGTCATGGTTAGTCAAAATTTGATGGATAAGCCTCAAAATATTTTCAACGTGGATGAAAGTGGTATCCAGTTGACAAACATACCAGGGAAGGTTTTGACAATGAAAGGTGCCAAGGATGTCCACATTTTGACTCCTCGTGAGAGAGGCGAAAACATAACTGTAATTGCATGTTGCAATGCAGAAGGAGTATTTCTACCACCAGTTCTTTTGATGAAAGGAGTGAATAAGAAAAAAGAATTCGTAGATGGACTCCCTCATTAATAAGATGTTTACATAAACCCAAAGTCGTCGTTCATAAACACAGAATTGTTTTTCAAATGGTTTGAGGAGCATTTCGTACCCTGGAAATCTCCTGGTAAGACTGTTTTGATTTTGGACGGCCATGCATCACATTACAACGCATTCGACATGTTGAGTTCGGCTGACAAGAATGATGTGATCATAGTATGTTTTCCTAGTCACACAACACAGGCTCTCCAGCCACTGGATCGTTCATTTTTTGGTCCGCTTAAGGTCTATTACAACAAAGAGGACAAAGTGTGGATGCAACATCATAAGGACAGAAATATCACTAGATATCAGGCTGGATATATCATTGGCAAAGCCTAGGAGAAGGCAGCATCAGTTGGTAATGCAGTTGCGGGGTTCAAAGCAACATAAATATATCCCCTTAATCCCGACATTGTACCAGAGCACTTTTATGCAATATCTGATGAATTTGTTTCCACATTGACAACTATCAACATGCCACTTACTTCTAGCAGCCCTGTTTCATCAGCTTCCACAACTCATTCTACAGCACTTTCAGCTGCCATTCCATCAACATTTGGAGCCTCAAATCCAACCCCATCAGGATCTTCCACGTTTGTTTCGACAACTTCAACCCCTGAAAGTGAATCTCTCCATACACCAACGAAATATCTTCATGAGGTTAGTCCCGTGCCAACTGCTCCAGTTGCTCTCAGCAAGAAAAGAAAACAATCTGCAGCAGTTTTGACATCGCCAGAACACATTCAGAAATGAAAAGTTTCCCAAGAGAAGAAGCAAAAGAAATTAGAATGACAGCTCAACACCAATAAATGTAAGAAGAAGGTACCAAAGAAGAAAAGTAAACATGCGAAAGTCGAAGAAGCAAGTGATGTTTATAAATTTGATATCAACGAGACACTTGCTACAAGTGAAGATGGTGTGAGTACCAACAATTGTGTAGAATGCTGGGAAAATTACTACACCACCAAAGAGAAGGCAGACTGTATTCGGTGTGAGGTGTGCCACAAGTGGCTCCACGAGTCATATACGATGTATGGGCCCATGTGCAACACTTGCGGAAGAGAAGTGAAGAGACACGACGTGAATAAAGTAAAAAAAATCACGTGAGGCATCTCTCCCGATTCCCATGGCATCTCTCCCTTAGGCTGTGGGAGAGATGCCCAAAAATAACTTTCATTGTTATTTTTTTATTGGGTTTTTTAATAATGGTATTATCTTTTAATATTTTATCACAGTGAGTACACTTCTCTGACATTATTTGAGAATTTTTTTTAATGTATTAAAAATAATTTTATAGAATTTGTGTTTTTTTTTTTTTTTCAAAATGTGTGGCATCTCTCCCGCAATTACCCTTGTCCTTGGTTAGAACATCGTGAGAACAAAAATTAAAATGGCGACGGATACTTTTTCCTTCGAGGTCACCGAAGAACTAACTTCCCAACACTAATGCCAAGGTTTATATCGCCAGCTAGTATGACGTCACGTCCACCATTTTGTTTTCATCTGCTGGAGGTCTCGATATTGGATCTTGTTTTCATCGGCTAGAGGATGCTACCGCCATGTTAGTTTAATTTTTACCAGTTAGTTAGAGTTTATTTCCAGGATTCCCACCATCTTGTCATTAGACAGCCATCTTGGAAACCTGTATTTTTTTAGCAAGAAGTTCAGAAAAAATTCCAAAATTCATCAAAAAAAAACTTATTAAAATAATAATTGATTCGATCGATATCCATCCTCGCTTCAATCCCTGGACGATGTAAAAAAAAGGTATTTTTAGTTTTAAAAAATATAATTATTCAATAAAATATGACCAAAGTCCTAAAGGCAGCTTAGGTTACTAGTCTACCATTTTCCAGTAAGCCGATGGAAAAACCTTAGGACATTTCAGATTTTGTACTAACGAACATTTACATTTTTTTGTATAGATATATGACTATTGGTTTGTAAGTTGGTTATTAGTAATAATTCAATAACTTGTGTCATTGTAGATCCTAAAAAAATGCAGGGTTTCCTATCTTAATAACCTGTGTGGGTCCACACGAACTAAGTTAAGTACCAGCCTAGTTCGTGATAAAACGTGAATACATTCCGTGTTACACGATTCCAGTTATATAAACTTAATGCGCGTTTAGCAACTTGTGTTTGAATCCTCCGGAAAAAAAAAGTTAAAACGAATTTACCAGACCAAACGTCACGCGCTTAGTTGTATTTCACGAAAGCCTGCTATTTTTTTTTTGCTCTTTTATTTTTATTTCCTGGGCGTAAGTGGACATTAACGACATTAGCCGTCTTCCTGGAGCGGGATCGGAGTCGTAAAAGCGCCTTAAAACGCTTCCGTGATCTCGAGCAAAGGCTTTCTTCGCGATTAAACAGGATAATGCCGCTAGCTACCAATCAGAGGGAAGCGTGGCGAGTGGCTGTTGCGTAGGAGTTAGATAATGGTTCATACATTGGGAGTTACATTACACACAAAAAAAATTCTTACTTTTACAAAAGATTCCTTGGAAAACCAATTGCCCAGAAATAGTTTGTGACGCTAAAAGAAAGATATTGTAACTTTGCAAAACCCATGACTATCGTTATTTTTGCATATATGAAATACATTTTTCGAGATAATACTGAGAATTTCTTACGAAAAATGGTGCATTATTTTATATTTTTATTGATGTTTCATTCAAACATATATATTTTTTAAACCATGGAAATAATAATCGAATATTCAACCACTTGACTTTATTTTGTTGTAACATGCTTTTTATGTGCGCAGTTAATACTGGAAAACTATTCAGGGAACGGTTTACAAATAACTTGAACTATTGGAAACTTACCATAAATGCCCGGATAAGAATCTGAACTCAGTATTACTGCGAACACTATCTTGCAGTGACGTAGTTGTGGTTATGTAAATAGACAATTTTATATTAATAATTTCTGTTTCATTTACCAAAAAAATACAATGTAATATATTGGGAACTCTGCGAAACGCCAAAATGATTAATTACAATTTTTAGCTATACTGGAATCATTTCTGTTTGTATAAAAATGGTACATACAAGTCTACATTATTTTATAAAATTACTAAGCTTACGCAGAAACATCCATTTATGAAACTCCTGACCAAATAATAATGAACATTTACTTTACATTGTTTCCATAATATTTTATAAGGTTATAACATAAAAAAAAGACCATACGACGATGAGATTATTATCAGTTCAATGACGTTATGAGGGAAGAGTAGGGTAGTCCCAGGAGCCAGATATTTTTTTTTCAACCTGCTCAATTTATGATCATTAATTATGCAAAATTATACAGTAGTATTCTCTTTAAAATCGTACCAGCGCATAATCATAAAGAGTGGAAGAATATAGGGTACTGGCACCTTATATGAGACTGCTGTCTAATATGAGAACCCTTGGTATCTCACCAAGGAAGTGCTGCACTCTCTCGGTAGTCAGTGTAACTCTATGCAGAAGCCATTTCAAGCACCAGTAGTTCGGCTGGTGCCGCTTAGTTTAACAGTTGCAACGCTGTGACGGTCTGTGAGTTTTGTTTACGATAAAAGTTATTTCCACGCCATCTTAAATATTCAATACATCAGAAAAGGTAAGTGTATATGTATTAATTGGTTTCTGTAAATAATATATAACCATTTATAGTTGCGATCACGTTATTACAGTAAAGATATATTTTTTAGTTAACCAACAAACTCAGGTTGTTTTTTGGTCTAGCTTGTTCAGTTGTTGATAACACTTCTCAGTGCTATCACGGCTGGCAGCAGACGATCCTTGAAAGGTGCCTGTGTGCCTAGTGCGCACAGGCGTTAACAGTTGTGCTGTGAAGGAAAAGGTATTAAGGTATTGACGACCAACGAGCTCTGTGACACCCGGGGAGTTAGATCCCCTACAGCCTAGCCTGAACCCGGCTAACTTAGCCCCGGGGGACGGTCAGTGGGTGCGCTAGAGTGTGAGGCACGGACTGAAAATGACTGAGATGGACGACACAATGCCCTCCCCTCAGGAGGAAGCAACCGATGGCGACTGGCAGACAGTCGCCACGAAAAAGGCGAAGAGGTCGCACCACGAGATGACGGCCTCTTCCTCAACCGAACAGGCGGGCCCCACCCCCCCAACCAACAGCCACCTGCGGCAGCGCCCAAGGCCCCTCGCGTCAAGCCACTCTACGTGTGCCTTGACCAGGGGCACCAATACCCGCGAGTGTACCATACACTCAGAAACGCCCTCACCGAGCGCTTCACCTGCACGAACCGCGGGAAGGACGAACTCATGGTCCACACCGCCACCATCGCGGACTACACGCGCGCGATTAAGGCCCTTCAGGCCATTGGGGCGCAGCATTCGGTGCTTCTGCAACAGCACGAAGTGCCAAAGAAATTCGTGCTGCGCGGCGTACACCGCCACACACCGACGGACTTCCTTCAAGAGGAGTTCGCCGCACTGAACCTGCCCGTCCAGAACCACTGGTTCCTGGAGAACAGGCGGAGGCGGGAGAAGTGCGACGCCCTCGTCATTGAGGTGCCGCAGTCGTGCGACTCCGCCATCATACAGGCTCTGCGCGAATTCGCTGGAATGCGGATTCGCGTGGACGACTACAGGCGACCGAAGGGCCCTGCGCAGTGCAGCAACTGCCAACGATTTAACCACGTGGGCAAAGGCTGCAGCGCGGCACCAGTTTGCAGATGGTGCAGTGGCCCGCACTGCGCCACTGAATGACCGCACGGGGGCCAGCAGGAGCACAAAAAGTGTGCTCACTGCGAGGAACCGCACTGCGCCAATTTCAAGGGGTGCAGTGCATACAAGAAGGAGACACGGAGGCACCTTCCCCCCCCCAAGAGCGCAAGAAGCGAGGCAGCAGTCCCGCCGCGACATGCGCGACAACACGCGCGCCACCAACCAGCCCCAGCCCCAACAGCAGGCACCGCAGGGACATCACGCCCCCCCAAGACACAACCCCTGGGGCCCACCGCCGCCGTGCTTCGGCGACTACCTGGCGCAGGCCAGTGGGAGCCGGTTTGCGCCCCTGCAGCAGCACTGGGAGCCCAGCCACAATGAGCTGGACTACCCAGTGCTTGCCAACAACCCGTGGCAGAGGAAGAAGGGGTTCAAGAAGAACCCCACGGGCCACAAAAATGGCCAAGGAAAGCCCCCGCACCTCACCCAGGACAGGCCCCGACAGCCCGCCCAGGACAAGCTGGCAGCCACCAAGCCAGCTCCCACACCGGCGAAGTGAATACCAGCCCCCACCCAGCCGCAGGCCGCACCCGTAGCAGCAATGGCGGTTGATGCAGCACCAGAGCTGCCAAATGCCCAGCTGACACCATCCACCAGCGCCCAGGCACCGCAGCTCGCGGACATCCAGGCGGTCATCCACTCCCACGAGGCCATCAGAGGTAACGCCCAACTGCAGAGTGCCATCGGTCCTCTGTGCCAACTTCTAGTCATCTGGCTAGACACCTCCAAATCCATGGCCGACAAAATACATGCCACCATGGATTGCGTGTGTGCGCTTGCTGGGGTCGTCAATGACCAGCAATAATTCGGCACCGAATTGCAGCACACACGCAGCCACTAGTCTTAAGTTACATTCCCTCCTCTTCTGGAATGCACGCGGCATTAAAAACAAACTACCGGAATTTATCAACCACCTGGATAAATATAAAATAAAAATAGCTGCGATAAACGAAACGCATCTGACTCCGACAGACAGGCTGACAATATTAAATTATGTCATTTATAGGCGCGATCGAGACGCACGAGGCGGTGGAGTAGCCCTTGCTGTCCACAGTAGTGTAAAGCATTCTGCCTGCCAGCTCCCAGATTTCCAACACCTTGAGGCTATAGGTATCAATCTAACTATTAATAGACAACAGATTAAATTAATCTCCATGTATGCGCCACCAGGTAGGTCCCTCAGTGAGGCGGACTTGGACGCCTTGTATTTGGCGGCCCCGAGCTTCCTCGCTGTAGGCGACATAAACGCTAAACACATAGAGTGGAACTGCAGACACGCTACAGCGAACGGCAGACTACTCTACACCCACCAACTTAGCAGAAACTACCATGTTCATGCTCCCTCAGAGCCTACACATGACACTGGTAGACTGAATAGCATGCCAGATATTTTAGATATCGCCCTGAATAAACGTGTACACACGGGACTCGAACTCGAGGTTGTACATGACATATCATCGGACCACTTCCCAGTCCACTTGATTTTCGATGATGCCAATGTAGACTCCAACCAGCCACGAAAAATCAGGGACTACAAAAATGCGGACTGGCAACGATTTAAAAATTATTTATCAATAAATCTCCCAGATGCGGCAGACATAAGCATTGAGAATGGCGACAACTTAAATTCCGCGATATTAGAATTAACAGAGAAAATCCAGGATGGTATTAGCCAGTGCATCCCGGAAAAGGAGGTTAGGTTAGCACACGACGAGCTGCCAGAATACATCCGCAGCTTGATTTCACAAAAAAATCGACTGCGGCGCGAATACACACGGCATCGCACACAGCAGACGAAACGCCGAATAAATGAAATACAAACTGTCATTTCTGACGAAATCTCACTCTGGCGAAGCAGCCAGTGGGAAACTAAAATCGCGAGACTCGATGTCCAGGACAGAAGCGCCTGGACAATGACGAAGCGTATTCTAAACAAATCAGACAAAATCCCGTCCCTTGAAACAAATAATGGCATAGTTTTCCGGCCCCATGACAAGGCACAAGCTTTCGCTGACACACTGGAAACAGCATTCCAACCCAACATGCAGCCCTGCGATAGGCTATTCACAGCGCAAATTTACCGCGAACTCCGCGTTAAACTGCGACTACCTACACTCTCTGCGCCTCTGTTAACACAGGCACAAGAAATAAAGCGTGCTATCAAAAAAATGAAGCCGCGAAAAGCTCCCGGAAATGACGGCATACAGGCTGTTGTTCTCAAACAACTCCTGACCGAAACACTAGAATATCTAGCCGAATGAATCAATGCAATGTTTAGGTTAAATATTTTCCCCTCGCAGTGGAAAGAGGCTCGAGTTATAGTCTTCCACAAGCCAGGCAAAAACAAAACACTGCCACAGAATTACAGACCTATCAGTCTGCTAAGCACTGTGTCTAAAGTCGTGGAGAGTATCATACTACACAGACTTAATGTGCACATTCACGAAAATAAAATACTACCGAATAAACAGTTCGGCTTTCGCAGTACGCATTCGACAGTACATCAGCTAGTGCGCCTTACTGAGGAAATCACAAGCGCATTTAACGTACAAGACTACGTAGTCGCTACGTTTATAGACGTAGAGAAAGCCTTCGACAGAGTATTTCATGCGGGGCTAATCTACAAACTCTACCAAACAGGATTCCCGGACTGTTATATTAAACTAGTCGCGTCCTATTTAGCAGACAGAACCTTTAGAGTATTTACTGAAGGAGCTCTATCTGACATTAAACAAATAAGAGCAGGTGTGCCACAGGGTAGCATTTTAGGCCCTGTACTCTTCAATATATATGTCAGTGACATTCCACACCCCGCACACCGACTGGTAAAGCTGGGCTGTTATGCAGATGACACAGTGCTGTATAGCAGGTCCCACAACCTCCGACTAGCTACAAACAGATTGCAAGTCGCGCTCACTGAGTTCGAAAGATGGTGCACGACTTGGCGTATAAAAGTAAACACAACTAAATCAGAGGCTATTGTGTTTACTCGCAAAAATCTCCCGCCTGCAGAACACAGGCCGCAAATATGTTTGTTTGACGAACAAATACCGCACAAGGATGTAGTGAAATATCTAGGCGTACACATGGACAGGAAACTACTCTGGCGCAATCACATTGACACTAAGCGAGCGCAAGCACAGGCTAGAATTAGTGCGCTCTACCCAGTAATGAGCAGGAGATGCGGCAGCAAGGTTAAAACCGGCCTACTGCTTTACAAAGCTCTCATACGCCCAATAATCACATATGCAGCCCCTGTCTGGGCAACAGCTGCCCCTACACACTTAATTAAATTACAGCGAATTCAGAACAGGTGTATTCGAATTGCTACCGATGCCCCGAGGTACTGCCCAGTAGAAGCATTGCATAGGGAAACCGAGTCGGAAACTCTGCAAGACTTTTACATTCGCACGACACAAACTTTCTATGATAAATGTGCAAACAATTTAAACCCACATGTTTCCTCACTTGGAAACTACGATCCAGACGTTGCGCAAAAATACAAACGCCCGAAATCCATCCTGGCGCACCGACCCCCATAGCGGCCTGTGATTGGCTGGTAGCTCCGGCCAATCACAGCGCACCTGCGCGCAGCCGAGGCCAGACCCCAACACCGCGGTTGCGGACTGGCGAGAAAATTCCGCGCAGATCGACACTCGTATTCTGGCAGCTCCAGATTTAAAATTAAAAATATTATTTTTAAGTATAATATTAATAATTAATTAATAGGATTCTGACCATGTGCCTGACCACGTCCTGAGGTGCAAATAAGCAACATTGGACCAGCCAATGATTGACATGCCCAGGCTGGCAGCATAATGTGTCGGATCCCACCACTCGCAATACACTAGCTGAGCTGTAACCCAGCAGCGAGGCCCGACAGACACAGACGCACGACACGGTAAGCCAATAATGCCCTCAGCTTTGTGCCGAGTACATTGGAGTGCGTATCCGCGTAGCATCGGCTACAAAATTTACCCATTATTTTTTATAAATGCATATTTTTTAATTTTATAAGTGAGCAGACTCACCAATGGTTTATAGGTGTTGGACCATGTGTCTGACCACGTCCTGCGGTGCAAATAAGCAACATTGGACTAGCCAATGATTGACATGCCCAGGCTGGCAGCACAACGTGTCGGCATACATGGCTACGGCAACTGGGGCAACCTGGGTGCTGCGGACATATAACTATGTTATTTAATACACGCATATTTTAATTATTAAGTGAGCAGACTCACAGTTGTTTAATAGGTGCCTGACCATGTGCCTGACCACGTCCTGCGGTGCAAATAAGCAACATTGGACTAGCCAATGATTGACATGCCCAGGCTGGCAGCACAATGTGTCGGGCATACATGGCCGTGGTAGCTGGGGCAACCTGGGTGCTGCGGCCATATAATTATAATTATAGTTGTAATTTGCATTTCTCTCTTTCAGCTAACCTGGCTGGCTGGCAGCCTGGCGGGAAACGACGAAAGTCGCCCCCTAAAAACCAGTCATGCCCAAACCAAAATGCGGACAGAAATGTCCAAGCGCCCGCCCTTGCTTAGTAGATATTTTTCTACTCTTCCAACTCTTCTTCCTGAGCCATCCTTCTACTCCCGTAGCCAACCCGCATGTAATTAATGCATGAATTTTTGCATCCCGCATGTAAGTGCCCAGGGTTTTCCCTGTGTCTATGCAGATTTTACCTGGGCCCAACTTATCTAGTTTAGTCTAGAATAGTCAGTGAGGGGAGTTAGTCATGGCGCCAATCGCTGCCATGGCTGGCCAATCCCCTCCTAGCACACGATGCATGCACCCTCTCCCGCATGGCTACCCCTGCATGATTAGAGCGTATAGGCTTCGGCCTGAGACGCACTTAGAGTCTGTCCCTAATCCAGACCCCTCCCAAACACACTTAGTTTTAATTTAGGTTAGGAAAAAAAAACTCAGGTTTTTTGTTGCCATGTCCAAGTTCCCAAAATGAGACTTGTTAGAGTTTCCTAATATGAGACACGTCTCATATAAGGCAACTTGTATCTCATATTAGGAAACCTATTGGTAGTTATTATGTTAGATCAACGTAATTGTTAATGGAATTTTTTTAAATAATGGGATAAGTATAATATACATACAAGATTCATTTGGCTGAATGCAGCCTATATAAAACAGTGTTTTGTTTTCGAACAATAAAATCCACACTAAAAAAATTAATACTTTTTGGTAACATTTTTTTCATCAGAATACTGACCAATATTTGTCCACCGAAAGCTTTCTGAAATTACCCCTTCCTTCCCCTAATAAAAATAATTAGTTTGTTATGTGTAAATAATGTGTAGTCTATATGTAGGTATCCTGTATCTTAGTGTTCATTTGGCACCACTTTTCTTTTATGCACCTGCTACATAATATATTTTTCAAACATAAACTTTCTTTTTCCCTTGGCCCTAAAGTGCCCCTCTGTAAACATAGGCCCTAAGCTTGGCTACGGCAGAGTAAAGTTTACATAAATTTTACTCAGTTATTTTCCAGTGCCAATGTAGTGTATACTTATACACATTTTCACTCAATTAAAAAAAACTGTTGTGCATTTACATATATTTTTTGCAGATGTCGCCACCTAAAAAAAGGAAAACATGAAGTCCGCAACAGATGGTTCGTGCAATTCGAGCTGTAAGAAATAAGGACATGGGCTACACACGAGCTTCGAAATACTTTGAAGTCCCTAGGGGTACGTACTCTAGAAAGGTATGTTAAAGATACTAAATCTCCTGATGAGTTGATTGCAGTTCCTCTTGGTAGAAGGCCGGTATTAACCCCAGAAATTGAAAGATCACTTGTTGAATATTGTGTTCAGATGGATGCAAGATATTTTGGTTTGAGAAAATTGACATAATGCGGATGGCTTTTGAACTAGCTCTAAAACACGGCCTGCCTCATCCTTTTTTCTGATAACAAACATTCTGCTGGAAAGAAGTGGCTTAGAGGTTTTTTGAAATGACACCCTATTTTGTCAGTTAGAAGCCCAGAAGGGACATCCCTGGCTAGAATAAAAGGTTTTAATCCTGAGAGGGTGGGAAAATTTTTTGATCTTTACGAACCTGAGTTGAAAAAAAATTCATAATCGGCCTCATAGAGTATTTAATGTTGACGAGACAGGCGTATCTGTTGTGCAGCATAAACATAGTAAAATAATGAGTATGAAAGGAAAGAAAAATGTAGGTATAATAACATCAGGTGAGCGAGGAGCACTGATTACGGCAGTTGTTTGTATGAATGCGACTGGCACCTACGCACCACCAATGTTTGTCTGGCCACGAAAATATACGAACGATAATTTCATGGATGGTTCACCAGCTGGTTCAATTGGCGCATACAGCCAATCTGGATGGATAAAAACAGAAATTTTTACACAGTGGTTTGACCACTTTGTAGCTTTCACACGTCCAAGTGCTGAAGACCCAGTTTTGTTAGTTTTAGATGGACATAATGCACACACTAGAAACATAAATTTCATAGACAAGGCAAAAGAGAATAATGTAACTATCATATGCTTGCCTCCACATTCGTCGCATAAAATGCAGCCGCTTGATGTTGGGTTTATGTTTCCATTGAAATCTTATTATGCGAGGGAAGTAGAAAATTATCTCAAGCAAAACGACATGTGCCACAAACCCCATCCTTCTCCTCTAAGACTGACACGTGTTGCGAGGCTTTTTAATGTGGCCTACACGAAAACAGCAACAATGGAATCATCTGTGAATTCTTTTAGAAAAACAGGTTTGTTCCCGCTGAACCGGCATGTTTTCAGAGATTATGACTTTCCTCTTCATGCTTCTACAGATAGGCCAATTACTTTATCATCACAAGCTTTTCCCTCAACAACTGCAGAACAACCTAGTCCGAACGGGTCAACACCACAGCCTGATCCAACCGCAATGTTAACACAACATACTGGTCCTCCTACAAACTCAGCGCCAAATAGGCCTACTATTGCTTCAACAAGTTCTATGTTACAGGCCACTCCTTCAACAAGTTCAGCACACCAGAATAAATATTCTGCCATAACCACTCGAGAGGACAAGACGTCGCATAGCAAAAAAATGGTGTCTCCGGGGGACATTATTCCTTTGCCATATTTTCCTACAGAGGAGCCAATTTCAAGTAGAAGAGGTACTGCAAAAGTCATCACATTAACACCTTACAAAGACCAACTAAATGAAAGTATTTCTAGAGGTAGAGGTAAAGGAAAAGGAAAAAAACAAGAATGTTGTCGCTAAGGAACTTTTCACCTCAACAGTAAAGACCACTAAAAGATGCCACGATAGGCCTAAGTTTGTCAACAAAACGAGGCCTAAGAAAAGGAAGATCACACAGTTGGAGTCATCAGAATCGGATGATTTATCCGATTCTTTTTCGTTGGAAGACAGCTCCGATGGGATGGATGATATGGACGACAATGATGCAGAGAGTATATTGTGTGCTGGTTTGTGGTCGGAGGACAAAAGTGGTGAAGAATGGCGTCAGTGTAGAAAGTGCTGTATGTGGGCTCATCAGAACTGTGGTGCTGATGACCAATTTATTTGCCCTAACTGCCTTAAAAAAGTTTCCAATTATGTTTAAACACGATGTGTGTATTTTTGAAGGTAATGCAGGTAAACATTGTTGAATTCTGATATAAATGTGGAGTGTGTTAAGCTAAACATGGAGGGTCTCATATTAGGAACCAATTAAAAATTAGTTCAAAATGTCATAATTCTAAAAAAAAATAACATTTAAATATGTAAATGATTTAATTTTTAAGTGCATAGCATGTTATTAAAGGGCTTACAGAATATGTGTATTTTTTGTTAAAAATATTACTATGTAAAATATATTTTTTATAATTTTTTTAAAAAATAAGTGTCTCATATTTGGAGACTTTACCCTAGATTTATACTTGATAGGTGGCAATATTTATCTAAGTATGTCAGGTTTCAACCATTTTTATGCTATAATAAATTTTAATCGTCAGGTATTAAATATTGACATTTGTTAAGGCTTAGTTCACACATTAAGAGATTAAAGCCAATAGCGTAGCGTCTATTGATAGTATTATTACAGTTGTAGTCATACCCAAAAACGAATTCAATAACAAACGCCAGTGATATCACAGGAGAAGCTCTTTGTATAGTAACCAGTCGCTTTAACTTCAGACATATCAATCAAATATATGTTATGGTGTAACGATGCTAAACTTGGAAAATCAAACTAAAGAAAATATTTAAGTTCAAAAACTGTTGAAGCCAATATGGTGTCTTTTGGTGTAGGTATGTCTGTCGGCCTTAAGTGCCCAACCTACCTGAGTAAACATACGGTCTGCAGAGCTTAGGAATGAATTACATTATTTGAAAACCGCTCAAGATATGGTGTCTGTTTAAGGAAAACGATTAAGGATACGCTGAGAGTGGATGAGTGGTTCTGTTTCCGTATTTCTTTTGTGAACTGTATTTTTTTGGGAATTGATAAAGTTGAATCACTGTTTTTTTTTTTTTCGGAATAATTTTTAGTCATGAAACCTTCATCATTTCCCGTAATAGAAAAATTATGGTTGCCGCTAAAATCGCATAGTTGTCCTATGCTTGATGAAATATTGCACTCCAAACCACAGTGTTGCGCTTAGAGGCTACACTGCGCTAGAAGCACTAGCGAGCGTCGCGCTTATCATCCCGCCTCACTAACACAGACACACCCTTGACTATCCGGCCGTTAAGGATTCTCAGATAGCACAAAAATGAGTTTTTAAACTTTTTTTTTATGCTCCTTTACCCCTTTCTCTATAACCTCCACTTGCCAGGGAATGTCCTGTTTCCGGTAGACCTCCCAGAAAAAGGCCTGTGCAAAATATATTCTTGAATCTCCCGTCGAAACTCCCCTTCACTCTATCTGTATCATACCTGCCACACCTATGAATTAATTGTTTTTTTATAACTAACTTATTTAGAATATTAAGTAATTTATACATATATATGATACATCAAGATACACGATTCCATTTACGTTCGCCAGTTGTTTTAGTTCTAAATATATTATGTAGTTAATTAGTCAAAATGAAAACTATTTTAAATGATAGATATATTTTTCAATTTTCGGTCATTAGGTAATGCTTACAAATCCGTTGTTAATAGTTTGTCACTAACATGTGTGTTGAAAGTTTTTTTCACCCCTCACCCATATAGCAAATAATTTAAGGCTAGCTAAAAAACTATGTAGGATGTTTAATTAGACACAAACAAAAGCTAATATATCAGTCCTCTCCCGATATAAACTGTGGCTGGAATCAAACTAGGCATCACAGGCATGGGCAAGGAATACTGCATACAAAGTCCAGCACTGACAATCCCAAGAGTTGAACCAAGCAGCAAGCACTCCTAAACATTTCTCGTCGCTGGTCTGATATGCAGATATTGGCTTGCTCCATATTAGCCCTAGACTTTGCATCCACAACCCATGACCATTTTACTTTTGTGGGGCCCTGGCTCAGATCAGTTGCTAATGCGGACAGCATAGTCAGCGACCAGTGCGTGGTGGAACTGACACCATTGCCGGTAGCGAGCCGCCTGGTATGCATGCCTGTCTGTGCCTGTCTGTGCCTGTCTGTGCCTGTCTGTGTCATCGATCCAGGGGGGCTTCCGAAGAATCCCACGCAAGGAAGGCCACCACCCACTCTGGGAGTCGCTTCAGCATCTGGTTGGACACCCAGTCTGCTCCCACTGCCCGCCATGGCGGGAGTTCCCTGAGCGTGCGCTGAACCTTGGCTTCTGTGACTTGCTCCAGAGGGAGAGGGGGGCGCCACCAAGTCGCGGAGATGCCAACGCACCGTCTCTCCGTCTCGTCAGTGAAGTCCTCATCTTGGGGGCCTCGTTGGGCGAGAACTGCCTCTCCAGGTGATGGCCTCCGTTTTGTCCTCTGTCATGTAGGTCACGCCATTAAGTCCGTAGATGGCTGGGGTGGACCGGCGGGAGGAGGCCCCTTTGAGGGTAGCGGCCAGCTTCCACACCCCTCCAGGATGTCTCCCATGGCCCGGACATGATTTTCCCATTCAGTTACTCTGAGGCACTGGGTGAGCCGGTGCAGCTGTGTCTTTAAGTTGTTGTACATGGTTTTGTCAGCGGCTGTGCGGTTGCGCTGATAAACACGCCTCGCTGCGTTTTTGTGCGCAATGAGGAATTCCACTTCTGGGTTTTTCTCCCTGAGTCACTTCTAGGGTGGAGACAATGTGGTGGCACTTCTCTTCGCCTGTCTGAGTGTGGCCTTAAAGCAGCCTACCGCCACAACCACGTCATCAGTTGTCATCAGTTCCATGTCCGGGTAGCGGATGTCGTCCAGTAGCATTTCGTACATTGTCCAGTCTGTATTTCGGGTCAGTCTGGGTGTGGTGGTCCAGCTGTCATTTGTCCAGAGTGTCATTTCACACAGGACTGGATTGTGGTCACTATCCAGTTCACTGAGTGATGTCAGGTTGATCGTGTGTCGCGTGGTGTTTGTTATAAGTATGTCCGGGACGTCTACATATCCCCCATTGTATGGGTAGTAGGTCGGGGTCTCTGGGGGCCAAGGCCAAGTACTTGTTGTCAGTGGCATATTTGTACAGTCGCCTGCCCGCGGTGTTTAATCTCAGGGAGTGCCATTTGGTGTGTTTGGTATTCAGGTCTCCTGCCAGTACGAATGTCAGGCAGCGGGATGCCAGTTCAGTGAGGTCGGCTTCGCGGAGGAAATTGCATGGTGACCAGTATTCGGCTGCCAGCAGCACCTCCCTCGTGGGCTTGCAAACCACCACTGCCTGGCTGTCTAGACTGTTAAGCTCCGGCCGCTGGATAATGCCAGAGTCTGTGCCGCACCAGCACCGCCATACCGATTCGTCCCTGTATGTGCTATACCCGGGGACTCTGACGCACTGGGCTGGAGTCAGCATGATCTCCATGATCAGTGCCACAGAAATGCCATATGTGTGGATAGTGGGGCCCTAATATTTGGCTAGTATTGCAAATAATATTTAAATAATAAATTTTTTTTTAACTTCTTAAGTCCTCAAGAACTTAAAATGCTATTATGGTTTTGCTAATATCTCTTAAGAAATGTTTATATTCTCTTAAAAATATCTTAAAAATTTTTGTTTAGAGTATATAATAAATACGAGTTTGTCGTATGCTGGTGACTAGTCCCTGATGTTGCTTCGGAATTGCCGGCTACTCAGGGGTTCGGTAGAGGGGGGTTCGTGCTGCATGGCTGAGGGATCTAGTCTCCAGAATTAAAAAAAAAAATCAAAATAAGTTTCCAGGTCCTTTATGCACATCAGGGTAAACACTTTACATGGGGCTGCTGCGGATCCGCCTGTGACAATCTCTATAGGGCGTAGCCTGGTTCCGCGCACTTTTATTACACTGAAATACAGTCCCACCTGTGACTATAAATACCCAAGCAGCAAAGACTTAAATATGCAATGACTCGCATTCACTATGATAACTGTCCAACTGTACAACACATTGACTGGGAAGACATGTAAGAAAACAATACTTGTGACGGCGAACGTCCAGTTTACAAAAATAACGCATGACTCGCAACACTTGTGTTTAGAACACGCGTGAGAAATGACTATGTCTAAGACGCGACTGGAAAATTAAGCGACCGAAAAACTGTGGTTACACCCGCACGGCACAGCTCAAGGCTACTGAAGATACTGCGCCCGTTCGAGTCCTCTCTTACCATCCTGGGGCGATGTCGCTCACACTCCGCCTGGCGCGCCTGAGCGCCCGCGTCTCTCCCCTTTCCCACGAGCCCGCGGAACACGCGGATTGGTCACAGGCGGAGACCATGGCCTTGGCGCCCGGTGAACAAATATAAATTAGAGAATGCATAAAACTTCAAATGAAAAATTATTTACAATAAAATATAAACAAAATATACACAATAAATTTAAAACAATATATATACAATAAAAATAGATGTCAAATCATGGAAAGAAAATAGCACATCGCACAGCACCACACTACCGTTGCACTAATCACGCAAGAGATGGTGCTGACAAGGCATAACGGCCTGAAGGAGCTGGGGAGACACTTGGGTCGACGTCAAGTTTACTTTTTGCCGTCGCCCGGGTTCTCGTGTTCGAGACTCGGCGGTGTTCCTAGCGGGAAGTCTGTTTTCTTGCAGGGAAACGTGTCCGGGAGGGCGCCAGGCTAACGCGGTGGTTAGCCACGAGGTGGGTCGTGAGGTCTGAAGGCCCCTGCGTGGCCCACTAGGAACGGCGGCGGTGGTGATGATGTTAGGGGTCCCTAATGCCTGCTGTACTATTGGCCCTACACAGCATAGGACGCTGATCCCTAACTTGATTGGGGGGGGGGGGGGGTTTGCAAATAACATACACAGTTTGTCACTATCATTTACACGTCGCACACGGAGTGTGCGGAGTGGACGTTTAATTACGTAGTAGTTACACTTGCAATTACATTCACACGATTTCCCTACATAAAGTACACTATCATTATACACTAGGCACTCTGACGCACCATCACTAAAATTACGTCCTCACGCCAGTCGAGGTTGAGGGAGAGAGTTTGATTTGAGTCGACGTATGCTGCACTGCCCCGCGTAATGTGTTGTGCGGGGAGTGTGATATTTACGCGGCTGGGATAGGCTCTACACCGGAAAAAGGACCGGGCGCACACGGGGAGTGATTAAAAAAGGTTTCGAAGTTGGACTATAGTTACCAGAAGGAAGTTCAGTGAAGACAAAGAGATGATGGCTTCCCGTGGGACGTGCGTCCATCCCGGTCCGCGAGTCGCGCTGTACTGGCATCTCGCCCTGGCGCGAGGGGAGGGGTGAGCTTCCTGTCGCGCCAGAGTTTCTTAAGTTCCGTTATTCGTAAAAAATTATATTAATATCAAAATGTAAGTGGCTCTAAATTCACACAATAAAACTTAATAATGAACTCTCTCTCTCTCTCTCTCTCTCTCTCTCTCTCTCTATATATATATATATATATATATATGTTTTAGAAATGACATGTAACAAGTTTGTATAAAATAAGTTTGAATTATCAGAGTCACACTGGAGACTGTTCGTCGCTTGATGACTGCTCCAGTGGCAAATGATAAAATTTAATGCTAATTTGGGGCGGTTTTAGTTAAGTCACATATTACACTGTTGAAATCAGGCTGAAGGCCGCAAGGGGAGCACTCACAGCTGTTTTATTAAAAAACTACACGTGAGTGACCCGGGCACTCCTACATCGCACTTGTGTTGCACGGTGTTGTTAATTTAAAGTGGCGTATTCTTTAAAGTGTATTGAATTTACTGTGTACGTGACTCGGTTTGTCTTGCCGATTAAGTTAAGGGCGTTGATAATACCTAAGTTCCACGGCGCTCGTCTGACTCGGGTGGGCCATGGCTAGGGGTGCATTCCGTTAGCGGGGTCGGATACTGGCGGTTGCAGGTCGGGCTTTAGGGTGGCCTTCGGTCGGACGACGTCAAATTTATAATGACACAACTCTTCCATGAAAGGTGAGTAATAAAAGGCCAGACATAGATAAAAACAGAAAAACATATTCCTTCTGAGATAATCTAAACAGTAATTCGATGGTGCACGCACTGGATTTTTTTAGAGACAGAGTACAAAGCTATTTGTCCATCCTGCTTGAAAAACATTTTTAATTTCTGCTTGGGCTAGCATTATATCTACCTTCACATCTGATTCTTTTTTTTTATTTGCTGACCCATGAGTATTTATGTTGGGAGAGGGGAATTGGACACTCATGTCAATCTTGGGCATGCGAAAGGAAATTTTTAATGTGTACAAATTTAATTTAGCACCTTTCTTTGAAAATGCAAAGGTTAAAAGTCTGGGAAGAGTTATGTGAATATGTTGCACAAATAGGCTGATCAGAGAAAGTAAACACTACCAGGCTCTTATTGGGATGCCACAAGTGACGCCACTCCCGCTGCCTGATTAAGTTTAAAATAAATATTGAATTGATAATGATCTCAGGAGGTAAAGGGGGGTTCGACCTCGTGGCTGCAGGCAGAAGTGTGTCATTAGTTTAAACTACCTGGGTTGTTTAGGCCACCCAGGATGCCTTGAAATAAAAGGGTAGTGACTGAGAAAACACTGTACTTTATTACTGCTTAATACACTTCCTTGTCCAATGCCTGGCCGAATCTGTTGTCAGACCGTCGCTTCACGATCGGTTCAACACATTGATGTTGCATGCGAACAGGATAGGCTGCAAACATGTGTATAGAGTTCTATCCTGAGACAATACTGACAAAACGAAGTCTGTGGCGAATTATTGTAGAACTGATAAGGTGCAACTATGTTTATATGGTATTTGACGTTAACCATACAATGGCAAACGTATACGATCAAACATCCTTAAACATGACTGCAGTCTAACCTACTACAATACGAATGTTTCAGATTTTGATTATCTCGGCTAAATGAAAATTATACTAGAGCCACGGTAGCTCCTTAGAGGTTGACAAAGTTATTACTAGGTTAGCTTGCCAATACATATGTTACACAGTCAAGATTAGCTAAATCGAAAATACGTTTATTAAAGAATTAGTACACCAGGACACTAAAGGCTTGCCAGAAGACCTCATCAAACAACGATTGACTGGCGCCGAAGCCTGGAAAATTGCGTAAGGCTCAAGTCCGCTTTCCGAGTATTTTGAACATAAAATTTACGTAATATGCCGAAATATCCCTGTTAGGATTTAAATGATTAAGCGTAGAGCCGCACATAAGAACGTATGGCTAAGTGGGATCGGGCGAAGAGCTAACTGAAACGATTAGGTAAACTTACGACTATGGCGATGAACTGGAAAAGTGGCGCGAAAACTGTAGGCTCTGCGTTCGCAGAGCGACCGACCCCTGTGAGCTCCCGGCGGCAACTGACGCTAGAGCGCCGTGTGACCTCGCGCCAAGACGCGTGTAGCGCTGGAAACAGCCCCGACCAGTTTTCGACTTAGTTGTTAAATTTTATATTACATGATTATTTTACAATTGCACATAATTCTCATATTATTTAAGTATCTTTTAATTGTTATTATTTTTATTTTTTTGAATTACTTACTTAATTACACACTAGCGCATTGCCACACCCGGCCGGGCGCTTCGATCGGCTTGCCGTTCGTCGCGGCGCACATCACGCACAGGCGTGTTCGTTGCACACGCAATTCGAGTAAGTGTTGTTGGTATGTAACAGTCTGTGCGACCCAGAGGGAGGACCGGCGGCTGGCGTCGCAAGTATGTATCTAACTATGAATCGAGATATTAATGAGCTGATAAAACATGCAATCCAATATGTAAGTCACCTAATATGTCTTCACCATTTAAAAAATATTATGAGTAATCGATTGGAATTTTAATAGTCACATAGTAACAGAAAGGTGCTTCTTGGTTTCAAACTTTATTAGGCAAATAATGTTTTTTTTGCAATTAATTCTCAAAATATATATCGAATAAATAATATTTTATAATAAAAAATGTTTGCCTGACTGGCAACTGCAAAGAGTTAAATTTTTGAAGACATTGGTATGTAATATTTATGTTTTGGAAATAACTATTGCCTTTAAAACATTTTTAATTTAACAATGTAAAATTTTCAAAAATATTTGAATTTCCGCTTTCTACTTTAACGTAAGGAAACTACACATATTTAATAATAAATAATTAGTTACCTAGCAAAAATCGATGAAAACCGAATGGGTTACTTGTGGGTACTATTGTTTCCCAATATGCCAGAATACCCTTAATGGTGTACGACCATATTTATTCGTCAATAAATATTCTTCCAAAATTAGATCCTCTATACTGTAAAGTAAATATCAAAAAATGTTTTGCAAATTGCGACACAAAAATTTTCTAGTTCTTATTTTTGTACTGTACAAAAGTTTCATTTATATATAAGATCCAATTATAAATTTATATATTAAATCTAATACGTATACTTCATTAGAAATCTTTATATTTATAAAGAATATACTTGCTTCATTTTTGTTGATGAAAGGTTACAAAACAAATATACTCTGTCTATGTTTTTATTACCCGGCGCGTATATATTTATTTTTAAACTGTATTTAGTATTGTATACGTAAAAAGTGTTTGTGATTTTTTTTAATATAAATTTTGCAGTGTTCCTGAAAGGTAAGATGCCAGATTTTTTTAATTTAAATGTAGGGTACATTTTTAGGTTAGTGTTTGTGGCATAAGTGTCATTGTTTAGCCAATTGATCTTTATATAAATGAAATAATTGTTGTTTATAGTGCTTTCTTTAATTGTTATTTGATTCTTTTAAATTCGGCTAAGTTACCACGTTTTGTGGTGTGATCCATAACTTCATACCTACTGGCCGGCATACAAATATATTTTATGTCCTCCGCATGTTAATTAACTGAGGTAATTTTGGAGCAGAGTAACGCTTCCTAAAAAAAAAAGAAAAAAAAATATTATTTACATACTTCCCAACATGTTTTTCAATATTCTCTAAAGGGACGTTGCGAAGCTTCAAATAATGTTCTAATAGTTTATCGTTTTAATGGTTTATTATGTTTGGTTAGGTACATTAAACGTAGCATTTAATTTAAAAATTTTTATGTTATGGGTCATTATTGGACGTAACGGCTTTTTAGAACAGAATGGTTTTGACACATTACACACTTCCATTAATTTACCCTGAAGGGATGGTTTCTTAATTCCTACTAGTTTGTGAAAAATAATAGTTTATAGTTGACATTACTACACCAGTTTCGGACGTCATGGCTTGGGGGAACGAAAAGTAAATAAAAACTGAAAATATGTTTTTCAAGTATTAGAGACGTCCATAAATGTACTCTGAAAACATGGTTTCGTTATTCCTACTGGTTTGTGAAAAATAACACTTTAAAGCTTACATTATACCTTTTATTTTATTTTATTGTTTGGCACAGAATTAAAAATACCCTAATTATTCTACTTCATATAATTTATTGAAGTTTATGCCTGTATCCTGAAGGCTTGATCCTGTGGTACATGATGATTACTGTTCTAATTCAGTACGTAGGAAGATCCTGTACATAAAATAAAATATTACCATGTAATAATGAATAATGATCATAACCTGAATAAAAATATTTTTTTTTTTCAACTTATTATTATAAATTTTTATTTTTTCACAATTTCTTTTATGTGCAGGATCTTCTGACATACTGAACTAAAACAGCAAGCATCATGTACCACAGGATCAAGCCATCGGGATCTTTCGACACAATGTTCTAAAACTGCAAGCATCATGTACCACAGGATCAAGCCTACAGAATCATGCCATCAGCATAAAGCCTTCAGGTTACAGGGTTAAATTTGGATACATGAAACACCAGCCATAACAAACACAGAATATACTACGGAAATTTCGTAATACAGCAAACATGAAAAGCAAGAATTAAAAATTCCTTACAACAGCAATACAATTGTTATTTAAACTAATTTCATTATTGCAACAACACCTACATTGAATAAAGTTCTAAAAAAAAAAAAAACCACATGGGTATACATAAACATTGAATGTCGGTGATTGCATGAATATGTAGGTATTGTAACGTAAGCTATAAACTGTTATTTTGTCAAAAACCAGTAGGAATTAAGAAACCTTCCTTGCAGTTAAATCAGGAATATCTCTAGTTTATGGAAAACATATATTCCTATTTATCGCACGTAAACAATGAAAGGCGTTGGCAGCGTAAAAGCACAGGTATTGTAATGTAAAATATAAAATTTTAATTTTTTCTCAAACTAATAGGAATTACGAAACCATTCCTTGGGAGTAAATTTAGGGACGTGTGTAGGTAGTTGTGAAAACCATATTTTCAGATACTTTTTTACTTTCCGTTCTAAAAAGCCACGACGTTCGATAATTACCACTACCCTATTATGTAACCTAACCAACTGTTTACACCATTTAACAGTATTTTTCAATGCCGTTCACCAAACCATTCACATGCTGTACAATTTTTTAAAAGTAGCTACCGTAACATTACGGATAGTTAAAACAGTAGACTACAAGCAAACTTATTTGAAGTACTGCAATATCGCCTAGAGAATAATTGGAAATTATTTTAGGATGTAAAAATGCTTTTTTTTTTAAAATGGAAAATTTACTCTGTCACAAAATAACTAAATTTAGCTAACGTAATCAAACTAGGCTTTAAATCAGCAAAATACTAGTGAACTGATTGTTGAAGTACGGCAGCACCCTCGTGCTAGCGGCACGGCCCAGCCACCCTGACGTGGGGGACTGCGCCAGACGTCTGCACTTGTAATTTGTTGTTTATGAGCCACCCCCCCCCCCCCCCCCCCCCCACATGTCCTTTCGGCACAGTACTTGAACAATGTCTGACGAGGCAAAAGCACAGTAGAAAAGCACTCAAAAAGTAAAAAAAAAATGGATACTTCCCTGGAAAAGTATTTTCTTACAATTACTATTTTGGGATTCCCCGGTCAGAGAGCTCTCCCATAGTTCTTACGAAAGTCTTAATCTCTCTCTAACATGGGAAGCGATAAACTATCGTCTATCATTTCAGCGCGTTGGCGTCGTACATCATTTTTTTTCCTTTCTTTCACCGAAACCACTGTCCTACAATCTAGAAACATCACCAACACACTATGACTTAACATAAAAGCTATAGACATAAAAATAATTTTTAAATGAAATAAAATTTTGAAAATCACATTTACATCACTAGTAACCATTTGTGATACTCAGTAAAAACATAATTTAAAAGTTTTTCTAAATAAAATAAATAAATACTAAAATTACTTGATAGAAAATAAATACAAAACTAGGTCACTGTGACCATAAACTTACATAACCAGCTGATTCTTCTGGATGACAAAACATAATATTATGTCTTAAAAATACCATGTAAATTTGGGGTGGGCAGGCTCCTGCAATGTTACATTCAGTCGACAGGATTGTAAATGAATCCATTTTAATCAGTACGTGTACAATGGGTAGTATGCCGAAAATAGGGCCTATGTTAAATACCTAACTGGATACATATTTGTTCATTTTAAAATTTCTCAAGTTGAAAAAACTAAATGCTTTGCTGCGAAAATTAAAAAAGTTGAATATTTGATCAACGAAGATACAAAGTGATGAGGTGTAGATCTAAGTAGAAATAAAATGGCCAAGAAATTAAAAAAAAAAAAGTGTAAATAATTACAGCTAACGGGTTGTCCATTAATCACGTGTATTTTTTTGGTACAAAATATTTTTTAAAAATTTCAGAAAATTATCTTTAAATATAGAAGGTATAATCTAATTTAATTCTGGAAAATTAAGAACAGTGATTAAAATGTCCAGACACACATAAAGGTTGCAGGTTTATTCTCACTGGCATGAAAATAATAAAGGAAAGGCTTATATGTGATTTACGCATGTATTCGGCGCCAAAATCACAGTCTTACTGGCGACTGGCAAGCCGAGCCGGGTGGTTCATGTTGCGGCGGGCGGGGATATTGTTGCCTGGCTACGCCGAGTCAAGGTCACGCGTCGCTTTTCGGTTTAGTAGAAATCGCGTAAAAAAATATATACACGTGATATCTCTCTACACCCCCCTCCCCCCTTGTGATATTTCGTGATTTTTCCCGACCCCCCCCTCCCCCTTTCGAGCCTCACATGATTAATGGACGATCCCTAAGCAACAGGCTCTGAATTGTAGGGCCGAAGTTTGTGAAATGTTTGATGAAAAGACAATACTGTGCTTTCTAAACTAAGCTTCTTGGCTATTAGCAGCCACAGGTGTCTACTTTTCAGTACTCACAACACATGTGGAATATTGTAGCTGACATTCTTATTGCCTGGCTGGATACGGATATAAAAAAATCCCTTTAAGCACTGCATGCAGGCGCAGATTGATTTTGAAGTTCTTGTTTCTTTAGGAACGTTTTGAAAACTTCTGGAGCAGCCAGGGGTTTCCCTCAAAATAAGATTTCTTTTTTTAATAATAAATTTATATATTTCCTCTTTTTTTTTTACACTTTACTACAATTTAAGTACTAATTAATTTAATTTTATAGAAGAATTTAGCTGGGTATTATTTACAACTTAATCACATATTTTAAATGATAAGATCTTGATTAGTACGTATATAATTATTTGTTCCAGTATATCACAAGAAATATTAATGAGCAATCCATTTTTGTTATTAGAGTGAAATATACATACCTTTCATTAAAATTTATTAAGATAGTCTATTTGAAATTACATTTTCGTAAAAAAACATTAATTTTTTTTTATAATAACCACTTGATTTAAACCACGTTTTAAACCATTGTAGTCTAAATCAACCAACCCTGTTAGATAATAATTAGAAGATTTACAAAAATTGTGATGGAATTTGATAGTATGCCCAGTTTTTCCCACCCCTTGGAGTAATGGTTGGTCAAACGCATGCAGTATTTGTCATAATTGACTGAAGGTAACATTGAGAGATTTTTCCAATGATTATTCCTCCCCAACGTGCATTTCCACTTGTCAAGACTTGTTGGGTGTATATTGAGGCATTCAGGGTTGATTAAGTTTATCAAAGTTTATTACAGCGTATTTAAGATAGCAACAAATTTGTATAAATATACAAGTATTATTTATACAAATATACAAGAATATAGTGGTACAATGACAGCAAATGATACTTGTATTTCTTAATATTTCTAATTTTTTGTGTAAATATCAGGCTATTTGCTGTCTGCTCAAAAATAATTGCTTGTCAGCTGTCTCATTGCCCCCCCCCCCTTTTTTTTTTCTTCTCAACCTCCTGAATCTCAGGTAATTGTAAAATTATTGCAACTAGCCCAAAGGTAAATAAAATCAATCTGACCTGATCTACACAAAAATTGGCATTGATGGTATTTTTCTGTGTAAGTGTAGGGGGGAGGGTGCTCTATGTAAACGGAATTTATTGTATTCTAGCTGATGTGAACACTTAAAATCAAGTTCAAGTGCATTAACTTTTTGCAAACAAAGAAAAGTTCCATATCGCACCACCGTATTGAATCTTAGTGTGTGGGTGTGTGTTTGTGTGTGTGTAACATTTAAATTAATGCCATTGAAACCAGCTAAGTGTTACTTTATACAACTTAAGTTAGGATTTACCTTAGTCATACGAGTCCACCACCTTGCTACATGTCAGTATTTAAGTAGTACCTGTGACTAAAATGCCTCATTGAAACATTTTATGTTTAGGTTATTACATTTCAAGACATGTTTACTTGCTCAACATGTGGATGCCAATCATTTCACCCACATCATTAATTTTGATTTGTGACAAAGGGATACACCGTGAAATAATAATTAAATATTAAGTAAGGATTTGATGTTAATTTAAATATGTGTTAATAGCACAGTTTCTGTACTATTACTTACCACTACTAAACATCAGTTTGATTTAGATTCCTTGGCAGTGTATATACAATCAGGTCATAGAAGTGGATTATAAAATGAAGTATTTTCAGCATTAAAATTTAACAAATCAGTCGGTCATTGAAGTACTGTTTTTCAAAATGTGAATTGGTAAAACTACATATATAAAAAAAAAAAATTTTAGCCAAGGAACTATAGTTGATGAGAAATCAGGCCAATCACCACAATGATCTCTGTTCATTTCCCAATGGGATTACATCCAGATAAATAACAAGTAAGAACATAGCAGACATTGCTGTAAGCTGGTGAGTCGATGCACTATCAAATTGTTTAATTCCTTGTTCGTCGTGAATTACTGTATGTGGAAACAATCTTGAAATTTTATTAATTTAGGGTTCATTTGTCAGGGTTAGTAATGTCCTTAAAAGTTCTTAACTTCCAATTTGATATTTAAGACTGTGTAATAATTTGTCCTCATTTTCTCCGATAGTCAACAAGAGTCCTTAATTTTTATTAAGTAAAATAGGAAAAAGGGCATTTTGTTGCCAGATTGAAAGAGACCCTTAGGGAGACAGCTGTTTCTGCATCTGAAGCATGCTAAAGTCTTGCACAAAAAAAAGGGTGAAATCCTCGAGAGGTTGTTTATCAACTGTAATGTGATTATAAATAAAATTATAGAAAATAAACACCAGCTGTTGAAGACAGAAGTAAAGATAATGAACAGTAAGTAATGCAAGAGCAAATAGAAATGAAAATATTTGTTGGACAGTTAACATCCAAACAATTAAAAAACTAATTAGCCTTTTTATTAAATGTATTTTTGTCATCAGTAAGACAGCATCCTGGTGCATTTTGATATGTTATGCATAAAATTATATGGTTAAATATAATTTATTTTTGTTGCAGTTGTTTTTCATTAATCCTTCAAATTTCTTCAAGAGATCTTTTTAACTCCTTAAATTTTTTTTTGTTATGATGGAGTACAAATCCTGTTTGTGTTATCTTAATCTAATACTGTATAAAGATTTAATTGCTATCATTGTATTTGCAATGGATAAATAGGAAAGTTTTAACTTACACAGAGTTGTAAATTTTTTCCCAAGAGTTGGAAGAAAGTTATTTCAGAGTTCAGTTTCTATGGCTTCTTTAGGACTGAAGTTTTGAAAAAAAAAACTTCACAAAAACTGTAAATGCTCATGAGTAAAGTTTTCTTAAGTGAACATACAATTTTGGTTACAGAAACTCTTGGCTGCCTTGTGAAGTGGCAAAAAAAAAAAATTTTCTTTGGCTCATTCATGGAAAAAATATTGTGAAATACAATGCACTTATAGTTTTAAACAAAGTTACTTGGAATAAATTTTAATTCACTTTTCGGCCTTTAGTAATCCCCTAACCCTTCGCCCCTCACCAATTCTGTTATGTAGGGTCTGCGAGTATTTGAAAAATAGTAAATATTCGTGAATAATTTAATATTCGATTCAAAAGAGCATAGCCGGATTAATATGGGAATTCTGCCCCCATGGCTTTTTAGACTCATACTTAGGGGGTCGATTTGGTGTCGAATGAAAATAATTCACACCAATTTTTAGCTCTTTAACTGAAACGGTATTCGAGAATTAAAAAAAAAAACTGTTTTTTCAAAATTATTTTTATTTTTATAGTAAAATTCGGAATTGATTAATGATGATTTTTATCCTAATTCTTACGAGTCCAAAACATGAAAAAATCATATGATCATGATTCTCAAATAGAAAACCGATTTTTAACGGAGAAAATAATTTTTTTCTTCTTTTTTTCCAGCCTTCTTGAAATATGTCACTCACCAAAATTCGTCAGAAAATGTCTTTTTTACTCCTCTATACTCAAGAATTTTTTTGAATTTTTAGAAATGGTGGAAAAATTCCAAAAAAATTAAAACCTCATTTTTTTTCAAAATCTTACGTAGAAAAATTTTTTTTGTTTAACATTCACAATTACATTACTTATTAAATATTCTCAATCTTTATACTAGACAACGATCACGTTAAAACTATGTTTTTCAAACTTTTGGCCAAGTTGGCACATTATAACGCCATATATCGGGATTTTCTGTATCCATTTATTATTTCTTCTAAGGTTCCGCTTGTTTAGATAACCTAAAAACAAAGAAGCCTTTATGGTTGATGTCATTGTCTGAATAGCAGTTAACGCATTAATTAATTCAGTACTTATATTGACATTATTTTTTCGTTTAACCATAAAATTATACTGGAGTATCATTATTGTTATATTATATCGTCTCATCTTTATGAGTTACTATTTTTTGTCGTTAAATAGTGTCACAGTCGATTACAAAGACTCAAGTAAGTGAAGTTTTATATTTAATCAGTTTATATATGTCCAAATTCCTAATATATAATTTTAATATTGATTTCAGAATGGATTTTGATAAAAAAATGTATCAATTGTAACATATATTTGCGTAAAGCAGTTGGTTATAAAAAAGTTGTTATGACAATTGATGAAGCTAATATTGCGACAGAAAAAATTGGAAAGAGAGTTCTTGTTAATGATGCCTTTTGTAGTAAGTGTCGAGTTATTTTAACAAGACCACCTATACTTAAGAACACTGACGATTCATCTGCAGATCAAGTTAATATCAAAAGCCAGCCAATTTTTTCTCAGTCTTCATCCACTACTGTTTCATCCGTATCATCATCCGAAGATCCTTCATATGTTATTGAAGAAAAAATGGAAGAAGAGTTAGAATTTGTGGAGTTGGGTTTTCCCCGAATCATATCGACACATAAATACTGTTGCCTTTGTGGATTATCAGCAAATATCACAATCGTTCCATTTGAAGCACGCAAACAAGTATTTTCGACAAGACGACTCTTTATTCCTGAAGGAAATCGGTGTTTAAAGATCATATTATAAAAAAGCGGTTTTATGATGAAGAAATTAACAATTTTCGAATTAATTCGAATACCAGTGTATTTGAAGTTCGTGATTTTGAAAAATTACTTGGGCAGCTGGCTATTGGCACTGATTCGTCTATAATTGATAAAATTGGAGATCACTCGTTTTAAGAAAAACAGTTGGAGGTATTTACGAGCCTTACCTGGGAAAAATTGATAAAACTTCGTGAAATGCTAACGTCGATGAGAAAATCAGTGAATCGTAATGTCATTCAAGCTCTTGTTATTTTTTTATTCAAATTACGAACAGGAAATTCAAATGCAGTGATATCTTTCATTTTTGGTTTAGCTCGGGAACAAATGGTATCCGACTACTGTGATGAAGTAATATCTTCGTTTGAAAAAGATATTTTACCTCAGTATTTCGGAATCGATGCTATTAGTAGGGAGACATTACTCGCCAATACGTCAAATACTGCTAAAATGCTGTATCAAGTGAAAGATAACCAGTTGATATTCATTTGCGATGGAACATATATTCGTCATCAAAAAAGTGCAAATAACGAATACCAGAGGAAATCATATTCTGGTCAAAAGAAAGTTCCTCTGTGCAAACCATTCACGATATGTACTACAAATGGTTTCGTTATAGATATGCTTGGGCCATATACAGCTAATATGAACGATGCTGAGATTATGAGAATCATCTTAAGTGATCCCAATGGTCTGATTAAGTTGCTGAAAAAAGGTAACATTATTGTAGTTGATCGTGGCTTCCGGGATGTGATAGTATATTTAGAAGAATTGGGGTTTAAAGTACTAATGCCTGCTCTCAAAGGAAAACGCAATCAACTGACCACAGATGAATCAAATGAATCCCGTTTTGTTACCAAAATCCGTTGGGTTGTTGAAGCAGTACATGGCGATATTAAGCAGAAGTTTAGGATTTTAGATCATAAACTAGACAATAAATTGCTTCTAAAAACTGGTGATTTTTGTCGAATCGCTTGTTTTCTGCACAATGAATTTGGTAAGAGACTTGATTCTGATCTCGATCTTTCTGAAAAAATTATTGCCGCCATGAACTCAAAAAAGTATCAAGATAATACCTTAGCCTCAGAAGTAGAGACTAATCGTTGGGCAAGAAGAAAAGTTCCTTTTGCAACAATAACTTCAGATATATTAACTGATTTTCCTGAATTAACGGAACAAGAACTCAAAATTCTATTCACGGGATCATATCAAATGTCTCAAGCTGTATCGTATTTGGCTGAAATGATGGATGAAAACGGAACGATAATACTTTATTATTTAAAAATTACACCTAATATTATAAAATTCAAAGTCAGATCTCGACATATTAATTCGAAGACATATCATTGTTTTGTTGAATATCAGTCAGATAAGAACGATATCTCTGGAATAACTCGATATTGTTGTGACTGTGCAAATGGTAGACGTACTGTTGGATGTTGCTCACACATTGCTGCTATTATATACTATTTATCTTACGCTCGATACTTAGCGAAAATCGTAAAACCAGCTGAGATACTTAGTCGTCTGTTTATTGATGAAAAAATCAGTGTCGTCGTGAATGAAGACAGTGATGAAGACTAGCCTAATTATTATTTTGATTAAAATTTTGATTTTTTCTGTATTAAAATTCAAAATATTTCCCAATAGTATGAAAAAATATATAAGTATTACCTTTAAGTGTCTTTTGAATCAATAATAACACTTCTAATCAATTTAACCTACTGAATCTTTCTGTTTATCTTTTGCAAAGATATGTTTTGGTAAAAAAAAAAAAAATTCTACGTATATTTATGTGTACTAAAAAAAATGTAAATTTGTTAAAACACAAGATTTTGAAAAAAAATGAGTTTTTAATTTTTTTGGAATTGTTCCACCATTTCTAAAAATTCAAAAAAATTCCTGAGTATAGAGGAGTATAAAAGACATTTTCTGACGAATTTTGGTGAGTGACATTTTTCAAGAAGGCTGGAAAAAAAGAAGAAAAAAATTATTTTCTCCGTTAAAAATCGGTTTTCTATTTGAGAATCATGATCATATGATTTTTTCATGTTTTGGACTCGTAAGAATTAGGAAAAAAATCATAATTAATCAATTCCGAATTTTACTATAAAAATAAAAATAATTTTGAAAAAACAGTTTTTTTTTAAATTCTCGAATACCGTTTGATTTAAAGAGCTAAAAATTGGTGTGAATTATTTTAAATTCAAAATATTTCCCAATAGTATGAAAAAATATATAAGTATTATCTTTAAGTGTCTTTTGAATCAATAATAACCCTTCTAATCACTTTAACCTACTGAATCTTTCTGTTTATCTCTTGCAAAGATATGTTTTGGTAAAAAAAAATTTCTACGTATTTATGTGTACCAAAAAAAAATGTAAATTTGTTAAAACGCAAGATTTTGAAAAGAAATGAGTTTTTAATTTTTTTGGAATTTTTCCACCATTTCAAAAAATTCAAAAAAAATCCTGAGTATAGAGGAGTAAAAAAGACATTTTCTGACGAATTTTGGTGAGTGACATATTTCAAGAAGGCTGAAAAAATTCTTTTCTCCGTTAAAAATCGGTTTTCTATTTGAGAATCATGATCATATGATTTTTTCATGTTTTGGACTCGTAAGAATTAGGATAAAAATCATCATTAATCAATTCCGAATTTTACTATAAAAATAAAAATAATTTTGAAAAAAAACAGTTTTTTTTTAAATTCTCGAATACCGTTTGAGTTAGAGCTAAAAATTGGTGTGAATTATTTTCATTCGACACCAAATCGACCCCCTAAGTATGAGTCAAAAAAGCCATGGGGGCAGAATTTCCATATTAATCCGGCTATGCCCTTTAAAATAACTTTTTTTATTTTTCTTTACCAATAGATAAAGCAAGTGGGACTACTCGTTCACAAAAAAAAATTAAACGAAAAGACTTGAACTGTAGACTAAAGAGAAGCTGGGAACATCAGAGCAACAGGAATGGAGTTTATGAGGAGTATGTTGGCAGTTACGAGGCGAGACAGAACCAGGAATGAGTTGGTGCAAGCAATATCAGCACAGGACTTGATTGAGATCATCGGAAAAGCAAGAAATGAGAGGGTGTGGCCATGTCCGGAGAATGTGAAAGGAAAGACTGCCCAGGAAAATGATGGAGTTGAAGTACTCATGAAGAAGGCCCCAAGGAAGACCAAGAAAGAGGTGGGAAGAGCAGATAGTTAAAGGGGTGCAGGAGAGAGGAGAAGAATGGAATAAAGTGAAGAATAAGGTGGGTGGAGTAACAGAGAAAGACGGAGGCATTTTAGTTTGGTGACTCGGTCGCTGGTTGGAACCAGTTGATGATGATGATGATGATTATGATGATATTATTTCTGTTTTGTATTTCAAGTTCTCAACTTCATTACTAATTTTATTTTGTGCTCAATGTCTCATCATCAGCGAGATCACGAGAGATAACACCTAACTTCAGAGAAAAAGGTATCTACCTTGGTCTTTATATAGTGATGGACCGTACCAGCATTTGTCTGGAGTGGTTAGGGGGAAACAGTGGAGAATTTAAATCGTGTTGGCCGAATGAGGATTCGAACTCGAGTCATCTGGAATGCGAGTCCGTTGTCTTGCGACTCCACCGCATTGCTCCATGTCAGTACTTAAGTAGTACCTCTGGTTAAAATGCCTCATTGAAACTTTTTTCAAAGGAATTTTGGGTAGTGCCTTGAACTTTTTCACCACAATTTCATTGTTTCAGAGTGACTCTTTCAGAGGTAATATCTGCTGCTGTTATGACTTTAATTTACTGTTCAGACTTCACATTGCGGGCTGCAACTAGTTTTAATCACTTAATATCTTTCTAGTTCAGCATGAACTTTCATCGTCAAGAAGATCCAATACACTGTTAGAAATAACAGGAAATTTACAGACTTTTCAACGAAGAATTAAATTCAAATAAACGAAGAGTTCTTCATAATTTCAAATAAACAAACATATTTCAAATGTTTTCTAATACACCAGTAATATTCTTTTGTATTCAAGTTCAAGTGAACTCAGCGTCCGTAAATCTACGAAGAGAGCCGTTAATTTAAGTTGAAAATTTTAAACAGTGTAGAGATGCCCTGCTTATTTTCACTAAGTGACAGGCAAGCACATGACATTTTGCTCTGTCGTACTGACTTGCGAATTCAGTCCGTGACAGTGAAGTTTTCAGCCCATATATGTTCATTGCGAGACAGTGCATTGGAAAAGTAGTGTCATTTCGGATTCTTTGTTTAAGACTTGATCTGGTATAACATGTTTGTTATTTATATTTTTTAAGGGCCATCCGCGTAAATAAATGTCAATAGCTATTTGCAGTTGTTTTTTGGTCACAAATGTTGTCACTAGTTTTTGACCAGGTACCTACCAGTTATTTATTTGTGAGATGAAAAACTCCATAAAAGTGATCATGATTATGAACTTGCTGTAAATAACACTTGGTAAAAATCTGGTGACAAAATTTGTCATGAAACTTAAAACTCAAGCTAGCTATTGAGATAGATATAAGCCTACAGGAAAATTCTGGGAATAAAAGTTTCGACAAGAAAATGAGTCATGTGAGACGCAGTTTCATCTTTATTCGTTTTTTTTAAATGTTAAATAAATGTTACCTTTAAGACTTACTAAGATTAGTTTAAGCATTAATTTTCATAATAAATCAAACCCAAGTCTGGCAGCATGCTTTTTAATTTAATTACTTGTACAGACAAGGATCGTACATGAAGTTTGAAGGCTGTCGCGGCCACTGTCTGGGTTGGTTTGTGTGATGGGTGTTTGCTGCATTGAGTTGGCAGCAATGGTCTAGGAATTTTTTGTCATAATTCCAGTCTCTCCACTGTCAGCCATTGTTGATACTGCACTGTCGACCAAAACAATCTGAGCAGAAATTAGGGAAACGTACAGATCGAGCTCAAGGTCCGATTCTGGACGAGGGGGGTGAAGCCGAAAGGGGAGAGGGGTTTCAATGTACAACACACACCAATATGGCGGCAGTTTTTTTTACAAACACATCAGATATACCTATATTGGAGGTTAAATTGGAGAAACATGTCAACTTATTTGTATTGTGAAGATTCGTTTTGGACTTTTAATATGTATAAACATACTAACAAGTAATGTTTTGATCTAATTTTTCTTCTGAACAGCTTAACTGTAGTCATTAATAAAAGCAGACTAGAACAGCTGATACAAATATGAACAAACTTCCACCATATTGATATGTGAAAATCAGAAAAAAAGGGGAAAAAAGGGGGCTTCACATCTGATGGCTAATGCTCCATCTGTATCCTTTCCTAATCTCTGCATCTAAAACCTATTATTTTCAAAGCTTTACACAGCAAAAACCGACATAGCCGAAAGCCATTTAAGAACTTTACATCTCAGGGAACGTTTTTAAATCGAAAGACCGGGAGCGAACCAACTTATTGCCTCCCAGAAACTGTTAAATTATAGGTACTTATAAATTTGTTAACATTTCATTATTTTCTTAACTTCATTATGTTAAAAAAAAGTGTGATTTTTTTATATTATCCCCAAAATATGGAACTGTAAAATTTACACACCTATTGATTATAATTTTCATTGGTACTTTATTTAACAAATTTTCTAAATTTTCTAACAAAAGATCTACACAAAATACACACAGACATTGATATGAAACCATATTACTCTGTTCAATATCCCAATTATTTGCTATTAGTAAGTATATCATAGGCCTTTATCTTGACATCATATAGAAATACCGGTTATTTATCAATAATAATATACAAATAAATAAAATCTTTTTTTAAATTAAGTCAGTAACTTCTGTAGAAACCTTATACTTACAGTTGAATATAAATTAAATACAAAACAATAAATACTAATTTCTACACATAGTATGTAATTATTATGTATATTGTAGTTACAAATCATAATTATTTTTATTTACAAGGGAGCATTGTTCATGTAATTAAATATTTCACTAGAATTTTTATTTTTGTAATTTCATCATTGTGAATTACAATAATTTATTCTTGTGTTTTTAAAAAGTTTCAGTGGAAAAGTCCACAACAGAAAAAGGAAATGGCACCTATTGTGGAAAAAAAATTCTTAAGTAGAAAATGTAGATGCTTGCTAGTTTTTTTTGTGTTTGTTGAAATATTTCTTTTAAAGTTATATACAGGATAGATTCCACAAATTGGTTAACTCAACTAGCGTATTATAAGAGTTGAATATTAATTTTTCTAACTGAGAATAAAAATTAAACAATTATTCCACCAGAGATTGTTTAAATGTAATAATCTCATATTGAAAAATAATTAATAAAAGGGGGTAAAAAGAAATATTAAATTTGTCTCTTTGCAATGGACATTTTTTTGCATTTCTTTTGTGACAGAAATTACAGTAGAAGGAATATTCAATCTAAGTTCAGAAAATAATGTTATTTAGGTAAGTCATCTACATTTATTAACATTCATTGTAATTTTAAGACACTACGAAACTTAAAATCTATTGAAGTACATGATCATGAATGTTACCATCTATGCATACATTTTTTGATTTACAGTAATGATTCAGATATGTATATGCTATTGGTACCAACTTGAAGTTGGAAATAAAATTGTCACATCATTAGGGTTAATCTTTCATAAAGCTAAGGCTGATTTATGATTTCAACATGTAGGAGTGTTCACACTTTTCAGAATGAGCGCTGTTATTGATAAAAGTTTTAATTGCATATTACAGACAATTATATATTTGTGAAAGTTGATTAAAATTTCATACTTTTGGAACCCTTTCCAATGACTTAAGCTGCTTCTAGAAAGAATTTTTTTTTTTGAGAAATTTATTCTAGCTTTTAAACCTTCTATAGCTTTCAGTATAACTTTTCTAAGTAACATTAGATTTTTTATATTTAAAATATTTTATTATGTTTGTGATCTAGATTCTCATGTACTGTAGTTACCACATCACAATTTAACTTGAGTACGTACAGAACCTTTAAAATAAAGAATTTCCTGTTGTAAAATATTTCTAGACAAGACACAAAGTATTGGGTCATCTTCACAAACATTATACTTCTTACGCATATTTAAATTGACACCCATTGCAGTTAATATTGGTAAGGATATATCTTGTGAATTTTAATTAATACAGTAAAATTAACTATATCCAATAAAAATGCCTACTGCATTTGATTTAGTCCTTGAATTAATTTGATTAATACTATTACATTGTCAAGTTTAAATAAAAAAATACATGAAACAGTTTCTCAGTTGTTTGAAATTCTTTCACCTAAGTACCAACAACAATGATTCAGTCTCAGTGAAGGTGGGCAGGACTCTCAAGTTTAAAGAGACATGTAAACTGAAATGTTAAGTTTTTATTGTTTCTGCACGTCCCCGTCAGATGGCTCTGAGCGATTTGGCGCGTGAACAGAGCTGTGTTCACATGCGCAGGAAAGGGTTCCAACGCAGGTTACGCTTGCGACCCATGTTGCAAATCTTGAAGTGGCACAGCGACATATCTGAAAACAATCATAAACATATAATTAATTTTTTTTTAATTTTTTGAAAAAAATTGACAGGTTGCAATGTTCAAATGTTTGTCGGTTGAGAAACTTTGAAATTTATTAGATGAATAATATAAATATTTTTGTTGAAATTCTTTTCATCATAAGACTAAAAAATTATAATTAATTACATCAATGTATATTGATGTGAGTTTTATTTTAATTAACTACGTGAATGCTACTCATTAATTGTGCCATATAGACTTAACTCAACATTGTTCTTGTTTCAGTGAAAAATTTGAACGTTAGGTCTTATTATAACCAAGAATTATTTTATGTACCCTTTTTGTTACGAAGTTTCATACATGGAGTTGAGTGCTTTGGGACATATAGAATGTCAATAGTTACATATAACTGCACCCCCGGGTATAGATGACAAGAAGTAAATTTTAGTACACAGTGAAACAGTTGTCATAATTGCGGGGGTTAGAAAAAAGTGTAGATTTCACCACATTAAAATTTTTCTATTCTATATTATGTTAAAGAATTTATTCAGAGTAAAATTATTTTAGAGTATTTTTGAAGAGTAGTAAGCTGTTAATGTATGCAATATTTTGTTGGTCACAAACTGAGTAGGATCTAATAATTTTCACATGGTTCATTTTAACATTTAATTTTTTCATTTCATATTTTGTACGAGTTAGAATAGAAATAGATTATTTAAGAATTGTTCAAACAGATAACTTTTTACAGTTGCAGTCAAATGCAGTAGATGCGAAGTTTGTTCATATTGGTTTAATAATAAGTATTAAGTTAATGATAAGGACAATTGTAAAATTTTTTATTTAGTAATATTTTAGTGCTTTAAAGTACATTGGATTTGGAGCACATTGGAGTTTTAGAGGATCTAATACCTCAAGAATTTTCGACGCATAGCTTTGTGGTAACTGTATAGTTACGATCATGTTGAATTATTTTACACATCCCAATGCCTTTAGGTGGTAAGAGGATGTAAATTGTAGTGAGCTCTAAATCGCGTGGTTAGAATGTGCTATGCATCACACTTTGCATTGCCACATAAGGATATATCTTAGTGCACAATATAGAATTTTGGATGAAAATTCGATTTTAAGTTTTTTTGACTGAGGAGCTAGTATTTGTTTCCCATTAATTTGACATAATTGAAAATGCAGTGTATTGGTGGACTAAACAGGATGAGCAAGAGTTCAATCTGTAATCTTTAGCTGCAGGTGTATCAGGAAAAAAAAGTAAAAAAAATGTAAAAAATTATATGTGAATGACATAAGATCTAAAGTAGTTCTCATGGCTGGTATAAGCCTTTGAAGTTGGAAGTGAACAATTTGTTTATTGCAAATAATAGAGATTGTATTGCGGATGGGACATTAAGCGTTCTGAACAATGTATAGGTACATGAACACTATAAAACTTGCCAATCTGATAAAATGATTTTGTTAAAATCACACTCTTATTTTTCTTAACATTTTGTGATACAGAAAAAGAATGTGATTTTTAAGGGAGTATTTCCAATCGACATGTCAAACTAATTTTTGTAGTTATTAAATATTTTCTCAAAATACTCAAATGGGTCAGTACCCTGATCTGTTAGCAGCTCTAGCATACTGGGTGTTGTGCATTTTTAATATTAATATTGAAAAAAAAAACATAATTATTTGATAGTTTGGGTTATGTCAACTGGGTTTTATTGAAGGAAATAAAACCTCCAACCAAAAAATCCAGTGGATCGGGCACGTGGCTGCAGACCACAGTTGGGTATGTCAAAAAAAAAAACCAACAAAAAAACCTCGTGGATCGGGCACATGACTGCAGACCACAGTTGAGTTATGTCAAAAAAACCCAACCAAAAAACCTCGTGAATCGGGCACATGACTGCAGACCACAGTTGGGTTATGACAAAAAAAAACCAATCAAAAAACTTCGTGGATCGGGCACATGACTGCAGACCACAGTTGAGTTATGTCAGAAAACCCCCCAACCAAAAAACCTCGTGGATCGGGCACGTGGCTGCAGACCACAGTTGGGTTATGTCAAAAAAAAACCAACCAAAAAACCCCGTGGATCGGACACGTGGCTGCAGACCACAGCTGTTGGGTTATTTAAAAAAAAAACAACCAAAAAACCTCGTGGATCGGGCACATGACTGCAGACCACAGTTGAGTTATGTCAGAAAACCCCCCAACCAAAAAACCTCGTGGATCGGGCACGTGGCTGCAGACCACAGTTGGGTATGTCAAAAAAAAAACCAACAAAAAAACCTCGTGGATCGGGCACATGACTGCAGACCACAGTTGAGTTATGTCAGAAAACCCCCCAACCATAAAACCCCGTGGATCGGGCACATGACTGCAGACCACAGTTGGGTTATGTCAAAAAAAAACCAACCAAAAAACCTCGTGGATCAGGCACATGACTGCAGACCACAGTTGGGTTATGTCAGAAAACCCCCCAACCAAAAAACCTCGTTGATCGGGCACGTGGCTGCAGACCACAGTTGGGTTATGTCAAAAAAAACCCTACCAAAAAAACCCGTGGATCGGGCACGTGGCTGCAGACCACAGTTGGGTTATGTCAAAAAAAAAACCATCCAAAAAACCCCGTGAATCGGGCACATGACTGCAGACCACAGTTGGGTTACGTCAAAAAAATCTCCAACCCAAAAGACCCCGAGGTTCGGGGTACCACCGGCACTCACAGCTGCCGCGCTTGTCCTCGTCCTTGAGCAGCGGCAGCAGACCCGGGTAGAGGCCCGACAGCTGCTGGACCTCGTCCTCCGCCGCCCCGGACCCCGCCTGTCCCTGCTGTCCCTGCTGCCCCTGCTGCCGCTCGCTCAGCGTGTTGCGCAGCACGCTTAGCAGGCTGGCGAGCTTCTGGAGCCGCGCCGCCTCGTTCTCGTCCAGCTCCTGCTCGCTCTGCACGGGCAGTCAGAACAACCTTTCCTTTAGAGGGTAGTGTGGTTTCTAGTTTAGCACCTGCTCGGGACAAGGACCCGAATACTAACACATTCAAGAGGAATGTATCCTTTCTCCGTCCAGCTATGCCAAGCAGCGACAAGGGGAAGTCACAGGGACAGTTCATCAAAATCTTTTGTTAGTTGGCTAACATCCTGAAGAGGGTAGAAACCTTTCACACGTAGCATCTGCTATCTCTGCCGGGAAGATATATGTGGGGTTTTTGGTGATGGGGGGGGGGGGAGAGAGAACTGGTCACTAGGACATAATCCTAAAACCTTTCTGTTAACACCCTTATGAGGGTGGTATCCTTTCTTGTTGAGGGTAGCATCCTTTCTCGTCCAGCTCCCATTCGATCTACCAGGCAGCTCCAAGGGAGGAGTCACGAGACCATACCGTGAAACATTTGGGTGGTGGTTAACCTCCTTAAATGGGTAGGATACTTTCTCGTCCAGCTCCTGCTGTCTCTGCCGGTCAGTGACAAGGGAGGAGTCATGAGAACAAGCATTGATAACTTTTTGGTTATGAATAATATTTTTAAGAGGGTAGTATCTTTTGTTTCCAGGACTAGGTTGCTATGCCGTGCAGTGTCAAGGGGGGAATCATGAGAATAGGCAGTGAAACCTTTGGATGGTGGCCAACACCCTTAAGAAGGTAGTTATTATATTCTCTTTTATAGCTTCTCCTCACACTGCTGGGAAGCGACAACGTGGAAGTTACGGAAACAGGTCCGAAACCTTGTTCGTGTGGCTATGACGGGTTTAATAAACTACGTTAGAAATCAAGAGCGCAAGGAACGCAAGATGCAATATGTACAGTATTCACATTTTAGAGTACCAGTTTATAAACTACGCAAGGCGCAATAGCGAAAAGCAACTTGTTCAACTTCAAACTTATTGATATTTGGTTTGCATTACTGCCTATGATATTTAAAGTAAAATGTTCCGACTCCTTTTTTAGAGGCAGACGTTATCCGCATAAAAGTATTTATGTTCATGTTTTTTAATTATATAAATCACGGTTACAATCGTTTTTTAATTATATAAATCACGGTTACAATCCTTAAATTTGCACAGTGTGATAGAAAATAACTTTTTACGTGCAAATTAAATTATTTTCAATTTATTTTGTGGCGTTGCATTACTGCGGTCTTGCCGTAATTTACAAACCGATACTTTAAAAATGTGGTTGCTGTACATCTTGCGATCTTGTGTTCTCGCGTAGTTCATAAACCAGGCGGTTGGACTCTCAAATGTCCGTCCTGTCCGTCGGCCGGGCCGACAGAGTCACAACACTCCGCACACCTGGTCGAGCACGTCGGCGAAGTCCGAGTCGTCGAGGCCGGACGCGAGCACTCCTCCCTCGGCCGCCCGGGCGTCGCGACGCTGCTGCCCCGCCGAGGCGACGCGCCAGGACGCCGCCAGCAGGCAGGTCCACACCACGGCGCCGACCAGCGTCATGCCTGCGAACACACGTGGACACGGATGCCTTGAATCTCGGCTTCAGCTGAGGACTCGACTTTGCTTGAAACTCGTGAACCACGAAAGCTATACAGAGTATCTTTAGTAGAGCAGACTTTGGCTCGTGGTCGCTACGGGGTCGTTACCACAACGCCGAAATACCACAACGCCGAACGTACAATAACGCCGAATGCCAAATTGACCGCAACGCCGACAGCTAGAAAACTGCTGTGTACCACAACGCCGAAATACAGTAACGCCGAAAAATGTTGCTGTGGGGAAGGGGGGGGGGGGCCACAGGAGCAAAATGAAAAACAACTGAATGAATTTGTGTGCTAACCTTACCTAACCTAACCTTTGTGGCAGTCCTGCAATTACATTTTTCGGGGTTAATGTATTTCGGCTTTATGGTATTCGGCGTTATTGTACGTTCGGCGTTGTGGTATTTCGGCGTTGTGGTGCGTCCCCGTCGTTACCCGGTTAACATTCGCAGTGATGACGTAATGAGCGTTGGATTGGGTAGTGTCAAACTGAAGTTCGCGAGAGCTGAGACCCCGAAATGTAATTGTAATAGACCGATTTGCGTGATTTAAAAATTTAATGTGCCCGTGAGTGAGCACTGAGTGGAACAACTATGAAGTTACCAAGGCCAGTATTCCAAAACACAAAAAAAAATATATTTTTTAGGTGGTGAATATGTTACACCTGTACCCTAACTATATTCCTAGTGCACGATAGGATACGGCCAGTCACTTTTTTTTTTTTAACGCAACGGGTTTTGGTGTCCTATCCGTAGCCGTTCTGTTGCCCAAATTCCGCGCATGCGCATAGCTCACGTTTTATTTGATCTCGTCCTGACGTCGTATCCGCGTCTGGCGCCATGAAACTGGAATGTAGTCATTTTTGTGATCATCGAGGGAAGTATACCGAAAGTATCCTGGAATACATTTTGCACACTTTAATGGTCACGACAGCAAATAATCGCCAACTTTAAAAGTATCTGAGAAAATTATAATTACACCATTTATTTCGCGCGGTGGGCCTGCTGTCTGTAGTATTTTTGCGTAACAAATGTATCGATGGTTGCCAAACGTCCTCTATAATGCATTGAAAACAAGTTTATAGCCCCGTGCAGGGCACAGTTTATTGAAACGGTTGCTTTTTTCGTTACCTACAGGGATTGGGTTTGAACACGTTATGGAATGCGGCCTGTCATTTAGGTTGCGGTTGAATCCCAACAAGGTAGCACTTATTCGCTACCTAACCCGAATGTCTTGGAATGCCGCCCTTAAACTTTGGTTTTGGAGCCATATAATCGCAAAATGCCTAGGCGGAAACAGGTTATGTTGGAGAGAAGAAAGAAAACAAGCGAAACAACCCGAGCAGAAGGAGTTGAGAACGCAGAGAAGTGTCGTAGGTATCGAATGAGTTAAGAAGTAGCCGAGAGAAATGAGCCAGTGGGACAAAACGAACCCCCGAACGAGGCGCGAAATTTGCGCTCGAACGAGCTTCAGCCGTCCACCTCGCGAGAAAGATGTTTTGGTAATGGACGTGGATAAGCTCTCTGAAGATTCTGATGCTGCTGTGGAGTCAGTTGAGCCAGTGGTTGTGAGCGATGGGCCGAGTTTGTCGCGGTTTGGCGCCAAGATGTTCATCGAATTCACGTCAAAAAATAAAGCAACATCAATTTGGTTAAATTATTTTATTTATTTCATACACAACATTCCCGTTCAGTGCGACGGAAATATATGAAACAAACCCCTGGCGTCTGTAGTCCAAAATACATCATACCCAGAATATATATACATATATTAAGGTTGCACTTCTTTTGGGGCATTGTTGGGAATGAAATTTCATGTTTCTATTGCTCGCGCATGCGCTAACGGAAGTACTTGCGAACGGATATAATACAATAGGGGGAAAAAACTATTGCCGAGACTGAGACTTAGTTTTTGAAGTATTTTTCGGTCCATACGCTAGATATTAGCTTACATAATATATCGCTAACATAGCCACTTTTATTGTGAGCTTTAATAAGGCAACCAAACCAGTGAAAATTAATTCACTTTATTTTGATAGCCACATATTTTGTGGTGTGGCATAACATAAATAATGCAGCCCACTCATTTATATATAAAACACTTTCTTTATTAACAAAACACTATTAAATTTTTTTTTCACAGTTGAAATCTCTTCTACTAAGAAATTAGTTAAATTACTAGTTAAATAATTATTATAAAGCGAACATTTTGGATTTTAAACTTTCGCCTGAGTTTTTTGCAAGTATTTACGGGCCACCTAACAGATAGTGCCGTCACATGTCGCGCAAAACATGATTTCAGTTTCCACTGTAAAATTCGCACTTCTATATCCCACTTCTTGTTCTATGTGTATAACATCTCGAAAAGATGGCGGATGGGTGTGACTCGTTCGTACATATTGCTTTCGCGAACATCACATAACATACACAGTCTACATGTAATAAAAAATAAAACTTTATAACATTAAAACTACCATGCAAAATATTTTGTTGTTATTTATAGTCATAATAATAGTTTATGTTATCATTTATAATCGTAACAAGAAATAATGGTAACTTAAAAAATACGTTATAATGCTGAAAATTCAAGGTAAGATAACCTTGCAGTTGACATACACAGCAAGAGAGAGCGTTGCAATCATCACATTGTAGATGTACAAGAAATTAAATGTTACATTTATTCAACGCCATGTTGAATGAAAGAATTTCATTATGAAATTTTTATTGTTAAGTCTTAAATGTCGAATTAGCTTATAAGGTTAAGGTTTGTTTGTAGGAAGTATTTACATCCTAATTTAAGTCGTTAAAGCAAAAACAATTATACAAACATATACTTAGTGACATAGAATGTGCGTGTTTTTATAATGTTTCAGGTTATTTTTTTAGTAATGCCATAACTTATAATTCGTGTATAGGTATAAAAGCTTTTTTTGTACTTTTACAATGGATTACTTTGGAAACCAGCCGCCAAGAAATAGTTTGTAATATTGCAAGAAAAATACTATACATATGGTTATTTTTGCAAAGTGAAATTCGTTTTTCGAAAACAATACCGAATAGTTTGTCTCATGCTCACAAAACTTGGGGAGTAATTTGAAATTCTGAGTAATATTTTATAGAAACATAACATTTTTAGACAGTGGAAAATACAATCGAATATTCAACAATTTGACTTAATTTTTTATTTAGTATGATTATTTAATGTGCGTAGTAAAGGCTGAAAAGCTATTCAGGGAACGTCTTTTAAAGAACTTTATCTAATGTAGTGACCAAGACGGCACAAAGCATAAATGCCCGGGCAAGAATCTGAACCCAGTAGTACTAACATTTTTTTTTGTACCGATACAGCTTATTTCGTGAAAATGTAATAATGTACACATATATGTAATTTTTCATGATTATTTCAAGTCCATTTACAAAAAAATAAAAAAAAACAAAAATCAACAAATTACAGTTTGTGCGTTCGTCAATTCATGACATACATAAACATGGTAACCATGCGAGTTATATACGTATCTTCACACTTTAATAATCAACTTTGAAGATATTACAACAATATATTTTATCTGAATGAATCTTCCAATGGTGAAAATTGATTTAGGACACTTTTAGGACATAATGCCATTGCGGGTTTTCACTGTATGCCACAGAGAAACCACGTGCATGGACACGACAATGAGAATACACAAACACACAGAAAAACCAAATCAAAATCAGCCGATTTCAAATGTGTGAAAGCATAGCAATGTGTTAATGTATAATGTGTGTTTTCAACTGTCTCATCGTTGTCATCCCAGTGTGTTCGTCTGTGCAGTGATATTTATTTTCTGATTATTTCCTTCCACTGTCTATGCAATCATACATTTGACATTGGTTGATTTTGACTTGATTCCTCTGTGTGTTTGTGTATTCATCTTTCTGATCCATTCTTGTGGCTTCTCTGTGACATACAGTGAAAACTATCAATGGCGTATATTATCCAAAAAAATTGTTCCAGAAAATGGCCAGATGTTGACTAAAAACTTCTCGATGCGTTAGCAGTACATCAACATTCGAAGTGATTCAAGGCTCGCTAAAGATATTTTAAATGTTTAGTTTGGTCTTAATTTTGGTGACCAGTTATTTGCTAATCGTTATAATCATAATCATCGTAAATAATCATAATCATATGCACAAGTGCATTATCGCGATAAATCCACAGGGCTAGCCTTCATGGATATGCTTTACTCCTAAACCTTTTCTTATATATTCTACAGACATCTCCGTGCAGTGGCGGATCCAGAGGTTCACCTCACTCTAGGATTTCATAATAGCCATAGAAAAAATGTCTTAAAATTACTAAATTTGTATTTAATCTACTCACACTACACATAACATCCAACCACCAGATTTTATGATTCTACAAGAAATTAATTAATTATATTAAAATATTTTATTGGTTTCAGAAACAATCATTTTGGTCGGCAATATTAATGTAACAGACAACTGGTTTTTCGGGGGGGGGGGGGGCACTTGCCCCTGGTGCCCCCCCTTGGATCCGCCACTGTCTCCGTGCGAGATAATGTTTCTTCTCTTAGCGTTGAAACAAAGGACGATATGTTTTCGCAGCAGCCGCTGCAATAAAGTCTTATACACTACATTTGATAAGTTGGCAAAGATGTATTTACTCATTTAAAAGTTTATTTTTTTAAACATATTCACTCATTAAAGTTACGTAAATATCTACAGGGAAATAGTTTTATAATATTCCTGATCAAATGACGACGTTTCTTTAATAATTTCCATTACAGCAACACCCAAGATCGTAGTAAACCGTTTCATGTAAACGCCCCTCATACAGCAGTTTAATATTTACGTTTTTCGGCTGTATATAAATTATCGTCAAACATGCAACACAATAACAAACCATATTTCAAAAAGAACTACTACAGAAAATTGAGAAATTATTATTAGACCTTTTAAATATTTCTTAAGTGTTTACCTAATGGTTTTCAGAAGGTTGTCAGTTTATAGTTTAATCCTAGCATGAGAGTAATAGTTGAAATCCATTTTTTACTATCTTTAATTAATATTTTTTTCTGTGGATATCAATCTTTAATCAATAAAATGTTAGTTAAAATTGAAACAGGATATTTCCAAGGTAATGGGAAATCCTAATTTTTGTAATGAATGATGTAAAAAAAATTAAGGATTTAATTTCAAAGGCTACATTTCAAATCACAGCAAGATTTAATGTTCCCATCTACTTGCTAGGAATGAAATGCAAATTGGCTTTTAAGATGCTGAACCCCCCCCCCCCCCCAATTCAAACACTGTTGAAGCGCTAAAGATAGTCATGAGCTCACAGGTTTAGTTATCGGGACTTCTTCGCAAATTTATCAACATAGCCAGTCCGCTTGTGGTTCTCAGAGTTCAAGGTTTCGCAGTGTCGTAAAACTTGCGTCAAGCAGGGAGTTCAAGAAACGTGCCGCGCCGTCAATGACGACTTCGGCGTGTTTTTTTTCCTTTCACCGCGAACACTCGTTAGATTTGGTCGATAGTGCGCCTACGACGCACGGTTTTTGCTCTAGAGATTCAAAGGTGACGCGACCCAGTGGCGGCTTCGGGAATGCTTTTTCGGGAGGGGCTGTCGTGCAAAGAATGCCGCAGTTGCGAAACGTTACGTTACGTAAGTCGGAGATTGGTACTCATTAGTATTTACCAACTTCTTGTTAGTCTCGAATACTGAACTTCAGTACTTTCGTACAACTTCCAATGGAAGAAAAGCCGTCGGGAAAGCAGGAAAACTGCCCCAAGGCACCGTGACTACCCCCCTTCCATTTTCAATTCTGGTGTTCTAGTTTTCTGTGAAAAATAATGCAAATAAATGGCGAGAGGAACAATTAAAGTGTAACCAGCATGTAATTTCAAAGTGCTGGTCAATACCTTTCGATTTGGTGTTAATGATTTCGTATCAGGAAAAAAAAAACTTTCAAAGATTTTATTGCCTCGTGTAATGACGCGATTTCAACAAAGTTTGATAAAATTTCCCAACCAGAGTATAATTTATCAGGAAAGAATATTTTAATTTCTTCAGACAAATTAGCAAAACAGTAAACGAAATTTAAGTTGCAGCTAGGCAAAAAAATGTTGTTTAAAACAGTTAAATGTTCAAAATTTCCCAGGGTGGAGCACCCGAACGTCATTTTCTCTGGGGGCTGTTCCTCCCCCCCCCCTTTTACAATTTCCCCGGTCTGACCTCTGGGTCGTTACCACAACGCCGAACGTACAATAACGCCGAATACCATAACGCCGAATGCCAAATTGACCGCAACGCCGACAGCTAGAAAACTGCTGTGTACCACAACGCCGAAATGAAATTTTTCGGGGTTAATGTATTTCTGCGTTGTGGTAATTCGGCGTTGTGGTACACAGCAGTTTTCTAGCTGTCGGCGTTGTGGTCAATTTGGCATTTCGGCGTTATGGTTTTCGGCGTTAATGTACGTTCGGCGTTGTGGGATTTCGGCGTTGTGGTGCGTCCCCCAGACCCCTTCTTGTAAGATACACTATGTCTATAAAAGAATGCCCCAGTTATATATTTGAACAGTATCAACTGTAAGCGTTGTAGAGTGTTGGTACATGGTCTCAATTAAAGAGTAACTCAAACAGTTATAGACAAGCGCATGCGCGAGTACTGCTTTGTTGTTTTCTCGCTTGCAGCGCCACCTACGCAAAATGGCGACTCCTGAGCGTAAAGCTTTTTGTGTTAATGCAATTTGCTAAGAGTAAATCTGTAATGTCAGTTCAACGCGCGTTTCGGGTTTTAGTTTAATAATTGTGAACCCCCATGTGGCAAAAATATTCTCCAATTGTCGAGACGACAGAGCTCTTCTTTCTCTGGGCTCCACTTGAACCTGACGACACAACACTATGCGTTTTTTTTTCCTTTGGGGCTTTATAAAAGATCTTGTCTATGTTTCGCCCCCTACCTAATGATTTGCCAGTGTTGAGACAGAGAATTGAAGAGGCTATTGCTTCCGTTACTCCGGACTTGTTAACCGAAGTGTGGGAAGAATTGGAATTTATGCCAGGATGTGTGCCGTGTAACTAAATGTGCACATATTGAACATTTGTAAGAAAAAACATAAATTAGTTAAACCGTAATTTTTGGTGTATGATTTGTTGTAAATAGTCGAAATTAAACTGTTATAATAATATACCATTGTAACTGGGACGTTATTTTATGGACAGCCTGTATTACGGCCCCTCGAAATAAATGGGCCAACGTCAACGTCAACGTAAAATCACCGGGTTTCTTTAGTGATGAAATGTTCTGCGGTAGCCCCCCCCCCCCCCCAAAAAAAAATAAAAGGAAAAAAAAAAAGAATTCTGGACGACCGGTGAATGGACGTGAGTTTCGATTCCTGTTCTCAATACATCGTCATCCCCACCAATAGTCGGTTGTCTGAAGGCGACTTCTTTATCTCGGGTATTCGTCGCACCCCTTCTTCATTTTTTCTCTTCTTCTTCTCTACGTCCAGCACCATTACGTTTTTTCCCCCTCTCTCCCATTATCTAGCAACCCCAAATCGTCTCCCCAAATACTATATATTTTTTTCTCTCGGTTTTCGCGGAGGACCTCCACAGAAGGAGCCGAGATTGCACCAATTTCTTCCTTCCCGCGTGTTATCTCGAAAAGCATGTATTTTTGATGCGTAACGTCTTAGCTCTCGGCATACGGCATTCGGGAGGGGCGATTTCGTCAATGGAACGGTAGTCGCATGGAACGGAAACCACTGGTCTGCCATCTGTGGCGGATGGCGCAAACCAAAGTTCCCAAAGCCAAAGGGAAACTTTTGACGTGACAACGTCTAATAAATCGATGAACGCCGGCTGCACGCACCAAAAAGTGTCCCGTTACGCAAATAGTCCTGTTTCGCTGTGTCCCGTTACGCACATTGTACGCTTGCGCCGCATCTCTCTTCCACTCGATTGGAACAACCATCGATTTGACTTTTTCGAGGCACATTAAACTTGAAACACTCCCATTCGTTTCCTACTTTTCCTATCATCGTCCTATCCTTAACAGAATAACACAGATTGGAAGAAGTTAAATAGCAAACATGTATAAAAGTTATAGTAAAAATAATCTCTTCGTTAAAGTAAAACATATTTGAATTAATGAGTGCAAATAAAAGTAAGTTTATCAATTAAATTGTAGATTTCATTTCACTCCTTCTTTGTATCCATACAAAATAGTGATAATTCAATAAAAATGATTCAATTTTATTCATAAAAGTATGTAATCATTTCATCAATGTTTTGTTATGACGTTGTCACGTTAAACTATCGTCCGTAAACCGACTTTACAGACAACCAATTTTTTTTAGCATTAACTGTTAAGTGAATTTCAACAAGGTCGTCAGTATATTGACAAAACTCCGCCATGTAATGTAATGGCCGTGTAATGGTTACCGTTTTAATCTCACAGTTCCCCTGATGCGCGACGAGAAGACCACGTGGCAGTCCAGACGCGCTGGATGCACCGGCGAGCGATGCACCTACCATCCCGCCCCACCAACACGAAGGCGGGCCCCGTAAATACTTATTTCACAATGACTGTTCGAAATCCCGGCGATCATTCTCGATGACACCGCGTACTTGATCGTAAAACCTTAGACACTAAGTAGGGGCAGGAAATTTTCGCGAAAAAATCTGAACGCTTAATAGACTGCAAAAAGGTGTACCCGCACCCAAGAGTTATTACTTGTGATTGGCGGCCGTCTGCGAGAGAAGTCATTGCCATATTTGACCAAACCACTCAGGACGAGTTTGCTTCCGCACTGAGTTACTGTTATTGGTTATAAAACGATCGACATAAATCGGGGGGGGGGGGGGGGGGGAAACTCACTCAATCACGAAACACAGATGATGCTACAGTGTTTTAACGTTCAACTGGCCTGGGAATCTTTTCGCGAAATATGCATGCCCCTAACACAAAGTCATAGTTTTCTAAACAAATCCACGTCGGACGTGGGAATGGAGACGGCACTGGATTTTTTTTAATTTTTTTTTTTTTGGATTTTGTATTTTGTTTCTAGCTTACAGAAAACTATTGGTAAGTTTTGCGTGACGTTCCGCCCAGTGGAGTTTTTTTTTTTTTTTTCATTTTGCTTCTAAACCAATTTGACCTCGAGCCTACAAAACGACATTTCATGAGAGAGAGACCGTGCGCGCAAGATATGCAGTAGACAAAAAAAATAATGCGGCCTCTGACATCGAGTGGTTTAAGTGCCAGATAAAATTAAGTATTTATTCAGTGAAAAAAAATATGTAAAAACCCCAAAAATTCAACATGGTTTGTGAAAATCCATGTTTGTGACATTACTTTTTTCTCTCTCAAGAAATTCTGCATCTTGATGAGTTTTCGAAAATTATTTTTTTTGTTTCAAAACAATGAGGTAAGATGTTTTAGTACTAAGCTTAATGAATTTTTTTATTTTACTCACCCATACTCATAGATTTTCTAAATGAAATTTTCATTACATATTTCTTATATGAATTTCAAAGGGGTTAGTTATAATAAGCTGAAATCAGTTTGTGTTTTGTACTTTAGTGTGCATCTGTAATGTAAGTCCGCATTTGTTGTATCCGAATTATATTACTGCTAGCAGTAGTTGACAGCTGGTTTTACTAATGTACACGTAGCCATTTAGAGTCGTGATATATACTAATATTCAGCAAAGAGTAAATACCATCTATCTATTTAAAAGTTTTAATGTAGCGTGGATGCTATAAACTTTTTTTTATGAATTTAAAAATATTATATATACTTAAATTGAGGTTTAATACCCTTATAAACTTAAGTTCGCCTTTCGATAATTTTTACTAAGATTTTTATTTATCTCTATTTGACTTATCACTTATGCTTATATAACGTTTTATACAAATCCCATGCCAAAAATCTGAAGTTATATACAAACAAGATAAAACACGATTCCGAAGCTAATGGACGTAGGGACTCATAAGTGGATGCGAGTGTCTCATGCCTATACATCTCGAGTTTAGTGGACGCATGTAGGTATGCACCGGCATACCTTGTGAGGATTCGGAAGCAAAGCAAAGATGGCCGCGCCCACTAATGCACTTTCTAGTGAATCCCTTAGCTGAGGCATCCATTAGGCTTGTGTTCGGATGAAATGTGTGTTATGTTTGTTAAATTGTAATAAAACATGCTAATTTTCGTATTTTTTTTTATTTATATTAAATTGAAATAAACCCAATTGGAAAATAGATTTTTTTTCCAACTGGGTTTTGATGAAAAAACCCATCCCAAAATCCGCGGGTCAGATACGGGGCTGCCAACTCTACATGTAATGTATATATATAGTCATCTGTACATATATATGTCATCCGTACACACACACACACACACATATATATCATCCGTACAAATTTTCATTGATAAAAAAAATAGTGCTTGGAGTCCCTCCGCGCGGAAGAAGTGAAACTTCGTAATGTGGAAATGAAAATAGGAAGGGGTAGAAATTGATTTTTAGTGAAATCATATTGTTTCTTTAAGACAAACTTTATTAACATTGCTTACAATTCACAATTGATCGCATCTTTTAATTATCATTTTCGAGTGGAGAAATATCCAAATTTATAACATTTACAATGGGATTATGATAAATAAAGTAAGATACGAAATGTTTCTATTTTTTCAATATTTCTTGCAAAAACTACATCAATGGTAGTTCCCCCTTTGGTTTTCACGACGCTCACACTGTTTACTTCGCTGCATAGCAAGAATACCACGCGCATGTGCTTCCTCCATGGTAGCGTTAAACGTTTAACGCAACCTTGTTGGAAGTCGCATTAGAAGTTTCACTTCAAAAAATAGTATGAAATTGCATTGATCCAACGTAGGTGAAGCCAAGTGAGTCTAAAGACTTGACCTGCGTTGTTGAATTTTTCGGATTCTTGGCATCATGCATGTAGCGACAAAATTTTCTACAGAACATAAATCGACGTTTAAAACGTGTTTCATATCGAATTGCTGGTCTAAAATTTATGCCATAGAAAAACGTAAAGAACGGAGGTTGAGGTTTCTCTATGCAACACAGTTTAACTGTGTGTCACTGATTGTGAAAAGTCAAAGAAAATCAGGGAAAATGCAGGGAAGTTGGAATATGTCGGGGCAAGTCAGGGAATTTAATTGAAATCCTGTATAAGTAGTGGAAATTTTCCAGTTATGCTTTAGTCAGCCTTCACCTAGACTATGTAAGCATCTTTTTTTTTGTGCGTAGCCACACATACTATGAAATTGCATTGCAAGATTCTGGCAAGCTATGGATACAGTGGAGGCTGGATTATCTGCATTAATTAAAAAACAGTTTTCAATATGTGAAATTACATACTAAACTTAGTCAGGAAAATTATAAATTTTGGCCAGGGAAAAGTCAGGGGAAATTTTATTACTTGTAGTTTGGACACCTTGTTGAACCGGCAATGGTGTAATTAAAAATAAAATGTTTTAAATGAATGTCCCCCATCGTGAGAATCATTCAAAGAACGTTATGATCGTTGTGAATTAGATTAAAAACATAATGGGTTGTTAATTCAGTAACTCGAGATGCCTCAAATGCAGACATGATAATTGATTCGGAGTAATTTTGCCCGAGAGAGTTGTGTTATTGGCGTAGTTCTTGTGTATGTGTGTCCGACCCGCCCTGGCATGCCGCGAGGTGGTTCTAATTGCGAAAGAACATAGGAATAATGTCTGGTTGTTTACGTGATCCACCTGGCCCAGCGGAATTCCATCTCTTCTAGAGCTGTTCGGAAGAATGGTGTTGTTGGACGCCTGAGTGGTTTGTTTGGCCGCGGAGCTGATGAATCCTCCCCACCCTTTTTACGAATCTTCTGTAATCCGACTTTGATTCTTTCCTCTTCAACCATTTCCCAGGTCCTTTTCTCCTCCTTCCTCCTCCGTCTTAATTGCTTCCCGTACATCTCTTTCCCGCCCACTCCTCGCTCACAAACAAATGCGAAATCGGTGCTTGTTAAGTTCGAGTGAAGCTCATTTCATTCCGTGGCCTGAGCGTCATTCCACCTGGGTAATGCCTTAACCCTTTCAGTCACGCCGTGTCAATTCCTAAGAAATACCTTACTGACGTGAATAAGTCTTTAAAATTGCTTCCATAGTGGGAGGCGATTCAAAAAAACAAATGATAACAAAATCAGGGGATACAGTTTGGTGTTGCAGCTACATATCTATCATCTCCATCCAAAATTTAATTACACCACTGGATATCTAAAGGATCAAAGAATTCGTTGCGCTAAGTGAGGACTGTGACGCATCGCGCGCTGTGGAGGGGGAAGCGCCGCCATTTTGAGGTCATTTTTCTGCGTCTCGAGATTTACATTTAGTATAACCTTTGACTCGGAGAAGCTACGACGTTCGTTTCACTTTCAATCGTCAGCTCTCGTCAAAATCTATCGATTGCATATATAAAATATTAGTGTAAAATAGTTACAGTGAATATATATGGTATTAAAATAAAGAAATAGCTTATTTTATATTTTGTATAGAAAATATTACCTGTTACGTACACATATTCACGTACAACACACGGCCATGTCCATGACACAGACACATCCCTTTTTTTTTTTTTTTAAATTTTTCTTCGAAACATAACTATTTATTTTGGGTTTTATAATAACTAGCAAAAGCCAAATAAAATTTATTTATTTCGTAGCCTTGAAGTATGAAGTCCACTAGAATGTAGCTACACCTTAACTCACACATTCAAGGTTTGATTAAATCACACGTGTCTTTGAGACATAAATGGTCCAGTGGACGAATAGTCTGTAAAGGTTAAGGGGCCCTCCTAGTCAAGGACGTGTCTTGAGTTAGTGAGTCGGGGTGATGAGTGCGACACTCGCTGGTGATTCGAGCACGGTATCGCCTCTAAGTCCGGTATTCTAAAACACAGCAAGGGTTTAGGTGTTGAGTATGCCACACCTGTTCCTTAACCGTATTCCCAGTGCACGGTAAGACACGGCCAGTGCCTTATTTTTTTAGGGAACGGATTTCGGTGTCGTACCCGTCACCTATCTGTTGCCCAAATTCCGCGCATGCGCAGAGCTCACTTTTTCTTGATGTAAGCTTTTGGACATACGCCATTGCTAAGCACATGTATGTCTGTAGAGGAAAACTACAAAAAACCCAAAAGACAAAAGCACAAATCAAGCAAAAAAATTGCTGTCAACAGCAATTGCTGTTTTTGCACTGGTTATTCCGGAAAAACCTCAAGAGTGGACGACAAGATAAATACATAAACACATCTAGAACAAGCCACTATCAGCAGATGTCAAATGTTACATCCATAGACAGCACTGATCAATTCCGTGGAAGGAGTGCATTCGGAAAAACTTAAGGCACAGACGTACACGGTGCAGTGTGTCCGATATCAGTCTTTTTGTGCCTGGTGACGGGAAGATATGCCAGTTCCCGAAACGTTTTGTCATAGGGAACCTATCGTGTTTGTCGGCGCTGCTATTATTTTTTTTTCCGGGACTAATTTCCTTCCACGGAATTTTTGTGTTGTCTGATATTTAAGTTTGAATGTGTTCGTCTGTGTCGTCGTCGTTGTGTTTTCCATAATACGTGTTTAGGTTCATCGTTGGGGTCATCTGTTCAACATCAGCTGATTTAGGCTTATTCTCGGTGGGTTTATGTTTTCATTTTTAATTTTCGTTTTTTAATTTTTTTTGAAGTGAATCTTCTAATGCGACTTCCAACAAGGTTGCGTTAAACGTTTATTTCTACCATGGAGAAAGCACTGTTGCGTTAAACGTTCAACGCTCCTGGGGAGGGGGAATAGAAAGAGACAGAGCTAGAGTGAATGCGTGGCACTCGAACGCATGCGCGTAGTATACCTGTTACAGGCCAGCGCGAGCGTTAGCAACGAGTAGCGTCCAATATTCCAACGCAAGAGGGAGAGAGAAAGAAAGATACACAAAGGTAGAAAGTAGGAGAGAGAAAGAGAGTGAGTCGGTAGATCCCAAGCACATGCGCGTGGTATTCTTGCTATGCAGCGAAGTAAACAGTGAAGTTTCACTTCTTCCGCGCGGAGGGACTCCATGCACTATTTTTTTTTCCATGACAAACAGTGCAAAACAGCAAAGGCGTATGCCCAAGAAATTTTTTTAAACCAAAATCACCCATTGGATGAATCATTAAAAGAACATAACGACGATATGGATGAATAAAAACAGAAAATATATATAAAAAACTCAGTAACACGGTGACGTGCAAACGAACCCAACGATGAAAGTAAGCGGACAATCTGAACAACACAACGATTCTATGACAACCAACCAGTGTAAAACAGTCAATGAAATTATGTTAAATCATTATTCCCCATTGAAAGAATCATTAAAATAAAGTTTTTCGATGGTTTTATGTTCAAATAGGGTTTATTTAAGTGTTTTAAGACAGTAAAGGCTAACTTGTGTTTCAATCCTAGTTTAAACCGAGAGAATTTTATCATATGTTTTACAGATTGCGAGTAATCCTTTGCATGTAGACTTAGTCGTAAAACATATTATTTTTATATTTCAGGATATAACCTGTCAATTACTAAACATGATTATTTTTTTTCAATATATTAAAAACCTGAATTTAACATTGTGTTTAGGCAGGCAATATTTTCAATACTAATTAATTATATTCTTAAAGCAAATAGTTTGACAACAAAGGCGACATACAAACTGTTAATTAAAAACTGAATGGCTACAAAATGATTACATGCTTACAGTTCAGGCTAAGGGTTAAAACACATATTGGCCTTCAAAGGTTTTAAACTCTTTAAATAATGACTGATTTAATAGGTGTAACTGTATACAAGCAATAGCAATAGGTATTTAATGAATTAAGTTTGAATAATGTACAAAAATCATGAAATTATAGCTCCAAGTTTATCTATAAAACTGTCCCCTTAAACGAGGTTTCGAATGCGTATTAAGTGTTTCGTTGCTGTTAAGCGATACGCTTTTTCTTTCAGGTGAGTCGATTCTAACTATGTTCCACTTTGTCATAGTTTTTCTCGGAATATCCTCTGAAGCCCGTCCAAATGAAGATTCACGCGCTAGTGTTTATTTTTGTATCTTTGTAAGATTTCGTGCCCAGACATTTATGTTAATTAAAAAAAAGTTTTTTTATGGTATTATTTTTGCCTCCGATTTAATTTATGCCACTTTATTTGCCTACATGATAAATGAAATAATTTTTCACAAATATATCCAGGCTGGGCTCATTAATTGACGAAATCGGACCAAAGGAGTTTAAAAGTAGGGTTTTTCAAAATCTGAAAAGTCATTATAACTTTCTTAACATGAAGTTTTGCATCCGTTATGATATTATACATCCTAAGAGTAATACAAAAAAGTTGGAAAGTTTTTTTTATATAATGCCGACCGTTAGATCAAGGTGTGGAAAAAAATAGGCGTTGAAGGACAAACAAGTTCTTAACTCCGTAAGTAGGCATAGCATCTAATCAGTTGAAAGTTATTGTGAGCCTTATAAATATGTACTAAAACTTTTGTTTTACATGGATTTTTGCGCTTATCTGCGCCTAGCCGGAGATATTTACTTTTTTTTTTCATTTCATGTTTCCGCATTTAAGTTTCTTTATTTTTGCTCTTGTTAAAGTAAAACATATATGCTATGGTATTCCAGTTAGATAAGTACCTACTACGTAAAATCGTTGTTAAGGTATGACAATCCTCGATATAATTAATTTTTATTTTGGAAGGGTAGTTTTTGCACGGCTAGCTTATCGTAACTAAAATGAAATGTTGATTGGTTTAGGGCATTGACATTTTAAATACATATTCTTAAATCATAGAAACGTATGAAATCTTGCAAAATGCTTTTCTTTTATTAAAAATTCTGACTGTGAAGTTACACAAGCGAACCATGAACCTTGGATTTTGTAAACAGAAAAAAAAAATCAGTAGTTTTACAAATTATTCGTTTGGTATCCATTTCCCAAGAAATAGTAATACTACAACTTTGTACAACATACTGCTATGGCTGTTTTTGCATACATGAAATACGTTTAGTGAAATAATTCTGAGTATTTACCAGAATTGGCGAATAATTTTGTATTTTAATTGATGTTTGATTCAAGCATAATTTTTCAAACCATTGAAGATATTCGAACATTAAATAATTAAACTTTATTTTTCTATGTCATGCTTATTGTGTGCGCAGTTAATACTGGAAATATATTCGTGAAACGCTTTACAAATAAACTTTAGATACAGTTGTTTTCATGGTAATGTGTAAATGTACAAATATCTGTAAGCTTGCATGCATATTTCTGTTTTATTTACAAAAAAAATTGTACAGTGCACGGGAACTGAGCTGAGGGTCAGTGAATCTCATGTTTCCCGTCCAAAAAGGGAAGCCTTCATTTCACAGTCGAGAGAGCCACACCCGAAGTTCCCCGAAGTTCATGCACGCTTTTTTGTTTACATGATTTCACAGTATCTTTATTGTAGCTATTCTAACCAAATCAACCGTCCACAATGTTTTAAAGTATTTATAATGTAGCTAACCTAACCTAATTGACCATTAGTTATCATGAGTTACAATGAACAAAAAAAACCACCGAAGATGCATGATCGGGCGTTGGGCTCTCTCGTCTGTGAAAAGAAGGCTTCCCGTCCATGAATGGCTGGCCATTCTGAACACGTTGTTCAGGTGGTTGTGAAGGGAGGGTAGATGGAAGGGCTGACACCCGTGGGTGGATGAATCTGGCGCGACGGTACCGTGATATAGTCCTTGTTGGTGGGGGGGGGGGGGAATGTGGGGAGGGGATGGGCAAGGACACGCGATGAGTTTATTTTCACACCTACGCTTACGGCTATTTTTTACCCCCCCCCCCCCCCACTCCTTCCACAATTTTTTTTCCTCCCGAAAATTATTGGATTTGTGCGAAGGTCGTTTTTCGACCGTCTCGGCGCGGGTGAACGATGGGGGGTGGCGACGCTCGATTTTCACGGACGTGAGTGTACGCGTATGTCATTATGCGTCGAGACCGGTCGACGGTGATGTACCGCTCACAGCATCCGGCTGGTAACCCGTGCAGCGACGTCTTTATTTATTATTATTATTTTGTTTTTCAATTTTGTGATGCGAGCGCGAACACATCCTAGCAGCTCATCTTTTTTTTTTTTTTTTTTTTAATATACACTTTAGCGAAACTGGGTGTTATTCCGTGCCGCTGGGGTAACGGCTATTTTTCAGGAGCGAAAAAAAATATCGGAGCTTGGTCGTTGGTGCACAATCGACAGGACTCCGCTATTCTGGAAGAAATTTCGTGGAAATTTCGGAGGATACTCTTTTAAAAAGGTTTCCATAATCTTCCGTAAAAACAAACAAAATTTTATTTTTTTACTAACTTACCGAACCTCGTATTGTTTAAATTGTTTTATTTACTATGTTTTTTTTTCGGTTTTGCTGTTTCTCGGTCGATTTCCGTAGGGATTTTTTTTGCAAGTAGCAAACATGACGGACGTTGCCACAAGCCGGATCACTCCCGTTTCGCCGTCTCAATGTCGTTCACTGTTTAGACTAGTTTGTGTGTACCATCGCATTTGCCTGTTAATGTCTAACCATGCTATACCGTGAGACCTTTTTTTTTAACATTAGGCTTTAACAATTGGTATACATTGAGGTTATAGCTCACTATGAGTCACGCTTGAAATGTAGTTTTTAACGTTCTGCGTGTCATTTTGCTACACCTGCTAAAATAAACGTAATGATATTTTCGTCGTGACGTGTACCAGTATTCTAGCTGAGCTGCACATTTTGTTTTGAGTTGAGTCCTATTTTTTTCTTTCAGTAAGATGGATTAAAATATTAAACTACTTGCTTTTTAAGTGTGGTCAGTTAGAACCAGTAAAATACGGGCTACGTTTACTTTATGTTTTCCTAAATTATTATGCTTCCATAAAATCGGAAGTTTGCTCATGGTTTTAAATAAATTTATGATATAAAAATGGGTAGTTGTTTATAAACGGTTTTATAAATGTAATCATGTGGGAAGCTAACATGTCAATTTATATTTTGATCCTTGTATAAACAAGTATCATGTTATAATTTAGTAGGGCAAAATTGATTTGAACTTAACGTTTTCATTTGGCCTTTGTGACATAATTCCATATTTTTAGAATATCATTCATAAATATGTAATTTTTTAATTTTGCAAAAGTATAAAAAATCTAAGACTTTAAGGGTTTTGGGAAAATCGAGTATTTATTTATGAATTATATATTATTTAAATAGAGGATATAAAAAACTGTTAATTCAAAATGGGAAAACGAACGATTTGTTTTCTCCGTTCATGCTAGGACTGAAATATTAATGGTAATTTAAAGTTCTGAAATTTATTAAACATAATTTAATAGAGGGAAAAGTTATAAAATAATTATAGTTATATTATTGATTCGATTTGAATACCCATCGAAAATACAAATTATAGATGCCAAATTATTTAGGAAATCACCCTGTTAAGTGAAAATTGTCTCAATTGGTACCAGTGATTGTCATAAATCGATTCAAAAATTTTCAGTTTAGCTAGAATCATAAACACAGTGTGTGTGGAACGACAAACTGAGCAGGCAGTTACAAAGCGGAACTACAATGTCGTTGCCTCAATTTTAAAATGTTTGTGTTCTGTGTTGTACAGAGGATGTTTGAATTGAATTACGTGCAGTTACTGACAGTTTGGTTTCAGAAATATGTGATGCAAGGCTCTTACCTAATATTTTTTGTCGGTGCTGGATATGTCTTTATCAAACAATTATGTTGCCCCCCCCCCCCCTTATCATTCTTCTAACTGAATTTAAGTGTAATGCGTTTGCCACTGCTGTATATTTTATTCTTTCTCAACGTTTAAAAATGTATCTTCATTCATTGTCGATATTTCAATTATAATAGGTTGCGCCATAAACTGAAATAATGCATTTGTACTTCAATTATACTAAGTATTTCGAAAATACAAAATGGCTGGGATTGACAGCACTTAGTCAAGCCGTGGGGTGGGGTTGGTTGGGGAGGGGGGAGGTATGAATGCATTTCTACATGGACAGTGCGTGATGCCTTTTTTAAGGGTCGAGTTTAGTGTTCGAATCGTGGCAACAGTTTTAAATTACCGTATTTTATGAAAGCGGCTGTTTCAGCATTTCTAATAAGACGATGGTAAGGTGTAATTTAGTAGTGACTTGAACTACGTCACTGCTTGCTATGTATTGAAAATTCCTAACTCTCGTGACTCGATTTAACTTATTTTAAATTGCTAATTTTTTTTGGAATATATATATATATATATATATATATATATATATATATATTACTTAATTTTATGTGGAGCTTATTTTTCGATTCGTTACACAGGATGTATATGCTGCTATACGTATCCCGGTCATGCTTTCTGCAGCCAGATGCGTTCTGAAGCGCCGCGTTGCAAGCAGAGCAGGGCGTCTCCATTTGTGACTGCGGGAAGGATTGAGAGGAATCTTTTGAGGGGAAGGGGAGAGGGTGGAATTACGGGCGTATTCTTATGCATGTAGCAGTACGTCCCTCGTCGCGCTCCGAAGTGAAATTTCCCCCCTCCCCCTCCTCCTACGTCTTCCGCCAGGCTTTTTGTTCGCCTCGACCTGATTCCGTCGCAGGCTAATAACAATGTTGCCGTGGTCAGGAGTAGTAAGAAAATTGGAAAGTGCCCTACATCAGGGCACACTGTAACACATACTTTTTTTTTTTTGGCAAATGGAACATAAATATTCATTTAAAATTACATATATTTGTATATTTGTACATTTACATTTTATTTATTTATTTATTATAATTGAGTGCCTACCAACAGTCAGAGCCTTTAACAGGTGGGCACTTAACAAATATTACAAAAAAATAACAATAACATACACAAAACACAATAATAACAGAACAATAAATACATGAAAACATGAAAACAACTGTATAACCGCAAAATAGTGTTCGCAGTTATACTGGGTTCTTTTCAGTTGCCGACCAAAGAAAGCATATCGCGGTAGGAATAAACTCGTAGTTGTCAATTTAACCAAATACTGAAAATAATAACAGGAGCAGATTTTTATTCTATAATTATGTAACTTGGTAAATTGGTTTTTTTTTATTTTATGCACTTCACTTTCAAAAAGTTTATTTTTTATTTAAAAAAAAACTAACAATTTTAGACTTTACAGTTAATTTTCCCGGGTAGTTTAGTTTGAAATCATATAAATATAAAATTAAAAGGATGCAAGTGAATTAAGTTTTGCTTTAATGTAGTTTGTGTATGATATATTCATAATTGCATTAATTATACCAATTTACAGTACAAATTGTGCTAATTTCCGCGTTAGGTATCAAAATGCTACCGATTCACATTTTTTAAATATGTTAATTGAATATCAACTAAGTTACTAGACTTTGAGAAATAGTAACGAGCAATTTAGTTTACCAAATGAGACAAAGAAATAAGCTGTGTTTAAGATAGTAGTAGTTCCCATAATAAACTTAAATCCTAAGTGAAAGAAAACCATCTCGCATTTTTAGTTTCTATGAATTTTAGGTTTTCTTCATCAATAATTTGGACATTCGATTTCCTGATAAACTTATTTATTTTATTAGATAATTATTTTTTGTTTGATTTACTGGTGATTATATTATTTATTTTTTATGAAAAGTAAAAATAAAATAAATGTTATAGGCCTTCCTATTATGAAATAAGCAAACTAATGGAAGGAAATATGTAGTTATTTAAAGTAAGTACAACAATTAGAGAAACAAAATTAAAATTGCTAGTAAAGTTTTGCTTAAAATCAGTTTTTATGAACAATAATATGTCAGGAAAATAAAGTAAAATTTTTACCAATGACGAGACTTGAACAATGTCCCAAAAAAACAAAAAAACAAATACATTCATTCTTCTTCATACCTGCGCGCTCCGCCGCCGTGCCTAGTCTCTTCACAAAGATTTGGAACACAGAAAAAAAATATGTTCGTACTTTTACAAAAGATTCCTTTAGAAACCTGTACCAAGAGGTTTTTGCAAGGTCTATAGATTCCAGGTCATCTCATCTCGCTTTTTTTTCTGTCATTGGTCAGTTGCGAGTGACGTACTTCCTAGACCACACTACCGAGGGATTTCAAATTATACACGTGACTAAATGGCACTTTCTTTAATTTTCGTACTATTATAAATTAATGTCATTTATATACATTAAAAATGTACCGCGAGTTTTCGTAAGTATTATACTCAGACTTTGCTGCGTTTTCAGTTAGTAGATCCTAAATTGGCCTGGAATCATTTTTTAAAAATATATACTTTTGCAATGTTGGTAGACATCGTAAATGCATGTGCGGCCTGCGGTGTGCTGTTATTGCAACATAAACAACAACACTGAGTAATTTAATGCTAATATGTGAACGTTTTTATTTCGCCTTCGAAATAAACATTTAGAATTGATGAAAAACTGTATTCATTGTATTATATTGTCTTCCTTACGAGATTAAACAGTCACTACAAGTAATGTCGATTTGCAGTTCTAAGCAAAAGTGATCTATGGAGCAATTAAAATCTTTTAGCATAAAAATTCGTAAGACCACAATTATTTTTCGACTGTAGTTGAATTGTATTTAATGGTTCTGTAAATGTAAAACTTAATGCTTGTGTCTGGCACAGTTATCATGCTTTTGGTTGGACGTCGGTGTAAGCATTAGCTGCTGTTCAACTAGATAAATTCCCTTTGGCTTAGTAGCTTTTCAGTGCATATTCAAAATGCGTTCGCCCCTGGTCAGGTGATATCTAAAACTAAAACTAAATCTAAATTCCGAACGCAACGACAGTACCGTGTGAGAGTTTATGACTTGACGACACGTTTAAGCGCATGCGAAATGTGACACACGCGTTTGACAGTTCCGTTTGAAAGTGTGTAACGTGTGTGCCTTCGTACACACTCAGAATCGACATTGCCCCTAACATGTCTGTGTATGCCGCCCGCGCAACACTGAGCGCGGGGTGGCTTTGAACACTGCGGCTGGTGGTCGGGCTTCTTCGGAAGCGGTCGGGCGTCATCGGTTGCGCGCCTGTTAATAAATTTTGGTCGTGCTGACTGGCGGCGGAGTGAGTGGTCAGTGCAACCACTCACCACCAGGGGCGCTTGCGTCCCTGGTCACTAAATCCAGTACTGGACAAATAGCAGAGCGGACCACGAGTCCAAGTGCCCAACCCCCGCATGGTAGACTCTTTTCTACTCTGTCCAACACTTCATCCAGACCATCCTCTGTCTCCTGTAAATTCCTACACGTAATGCATGCCAATTTGCATCCTGCATGAATGTGCCCAGGGTTTTCCCTGTGTCTATGCAGGTTTTACCTGGGCCCAACCTATTTCTAGTTATAGTCTAGATTTAAGAGTGAGGGGAGTTAGTCATGGCGCCAATCGCTGCCATGGCTGGCCAATCCCCTCCTAGCACATGATGCATGCGACCCTCTCCCTGCATGGCTAATCCCAGCATGACTAGGCTTATAGGCTTCGGCCTGAGACGCACCTAGGTCCCTCCCTAACCCGGACCCCTCCAAAATACACTTAGTTTTAGTTAGGTTAGGAAGAAAATAAAAATTTGGTCTTTACGAATGCTATTGGGCACCTAATTTTCTGACACACTCGCATCCGTTCTTTCCTGCCTTGTTAGGGTTTCCTGTTCTTTTAGTGATACCCGTGACAAATGAACCGTTCAAATTTTCGGGTACACATAAATTTTGCTTCTTCGCGCAAATTTGCGTGCGCAGTCTGTCTCGTTGCTGGGATATGGTTTCCAGCACGGAAGCCGTATACACGTAGCAGTTCCCTTCTTTGTTTCGGTGTTTCGCCGTGCGAACTCCGGTGGGGCGAAATTGTTTAACCACTTTTCCTTGTCGGTCGGAGTGAGTTGCGCTTTGCGGGTTGAAACTTGGACCTGGACTTAAACGCCGAGTTGGTGGGACTTTAACCTTTTTTTTAATTGCTGCAATGTACCGGGTGTAGCATAACTTGCGTTACAGGCTTTAGGAGGTGCGCCTTAATGATTAAAATGTGTGCGTGAGTCCACGTGCGACAGAAGTGAAACTTCTTGCTTATTATATTATTAGTGAGGTGGCAGAACAAATATATATGAAAATATTCTAGCGCTAAATTATTCTATTGCGAAATGTATGGAAGTATGCAAGTGTAAAGTATGCAAGTGTAAAGTATGCAAGTATGAAAGTGGTAAGTTTGAAAGTGTGCAAGTATGGGAGTGTACTGCATCATTTCTACTTCTCCCCTGCCGTCTCCTCCTCTACCGGTTCCCCCCACCACATACCTAAACTATTCCCCTCATGCGATCGGAATTTTCGTAACGCTCGAATATCGTAGCCCCCTCAGAAAATAAGTTTCACTTTAAAAAAAAATTATGAGACACGTAATCACTTAACAGGAAGAGGTTGCCGATTTTGACGTCGCTTTGCGAGAGTAAAGTATTTAACCAATAGCAATATACCCTGTAAAGGAGATAACCCAACTCTTAATCGTTCTCTAGAAATAGCCGATCAAAAAACGAGGCACATCTTATATACCGGTAACGTTGCTTTGGAAGTCGCTAAGGCAGCTGGCGCAGCAGTTTGAGCGTCTGACTACCACGCTAGCGTTTTGGGTTCAGTTCCACTGTGGCTACTTTTTTAAAAGAATTTTTTATCTAATGCGAGAAATTTCATGTTTATGTATTGATAATACAAGAAATAAGAAAAAAATAAATTGGTTGTCTGTAAAGTCGGTTTACGGAAGATAGTTTAACGTGACAACGTCATAACAAAACATTGATGAAATGATTGCATACTTTTATGAATAAAATTGAATCATTTTTATTGAAATATCACTATTTTGTATGGATACAAAGAAGGAGTGAAATGAAATCTACAATTTAATTGATAAATTTACTTTTATTTGCACTCATTAATTCAAATATTTTTATTACTTTAAGGAAGAGATTATTTTAACTAAGTATAACTTTTATACATTTTTGCTATTTAACTTCTTCCAATCTGTGTTATTCTGTTAAGGATAGGACGATGATAGGAAAAGTAGGAAACGAATGGGAGTGTTTCAAGTTTAATGTGCCTTGAAAAAGTCAAATCGATGGTTGTTCCAATCGAGTGGAAGAGAGATAGATGCGGCGCAAGCTTACAATGAGCGTAACGGGCCACAGCGTAACGGGACAATGTGTGTAACGGGACAATATGCTTAACGGGACACTTTTTCGTGCGTACAGCCGGCGTTCATCGATTTATTAGACGTTGTGACGTCAATAAATAACCACAACACCGACAAACAGTATAACAATTTTACGAATTGTAATTTTTTTTTCTGGTAAGTTATTTAAAAACAAAATTTCTGGAAGTTCTCCAGTGCTTCATTGCCCTTACTCTTATCATAAGAACAACGGGGAATAGCATCGCGCGAAGATGCCATCAAAATACATTCATTCTTCACCGATTGAGCGCTCCAACTTTCACGTTGGAATGCGCTTTGTATGCTGCAAAACTGATAGAATCTCTGATAGAACCCTCTGTTCTTGGTTGTTTTAAAAAAAATAATAATGTCCATACAACACGTTTCATCTGTACAATGCGCGTGGTGCAAACAGAACATGTGTTTGACGTATTTTTATGGTAAGTAGAGGAGACTTGGGCACATTTACACACGGGGCATGTTTACACAACGACCATTCAGTAAACAAATTGTGCGATAGGGCGCACCCCAGTTGAGTGTAGTGCTAATTATTAGCAGGCACTGTAACAAAACTATAACAACGATATAGCATCTTATGAATTTGTTCCAGGGTTACGAATGAATTATTTTTCTTCTCAACGATAGTAAAATTTTTTGTTGGAACTGTTAGAGGTCAAAAAATATTAATTTTAAGAAATAAAAAAAATATGTAATTGCATATTTTCATAGAAAAGATATTTCTCTACAAATCGCAACAACAGTATGGTTTTGTAATCTGATTTATACCAAAAACATGACGACGGGACACTTTTACACATATTCGTTGGGGTACGTTTAAACTTTGTGTAAACTTGCGCGAAATTTTCCCGTGTACTATTTACTAAGCACTGTTTGCTGAAAGTTTAGCAAACTATTTAAACGTTTAAATTCGGTGGGTTGAACTATATTTTTATTTGAAAGAGAAATGGCATACGATAGTAGCCTTGTTAAGACTAAACTGAGGTAGAGAAACTACATTTTCTGTGTTTAACAGGTTGGTAACACCTTGAACAATACCTCATGAAAGTGTGGAACATTTTCCGACTTGCACCCAAATAAGAAAGGTGCGGTTACCTGCAACAGGAAGAACATTTCCATCCTGGAAAGAGAATGGAATGGTATGCTCTGATTGGTTTGCTGATTTTTACAAAGACAAAAACACTGCCTATTAGGACATTCAAGGCCACAAGCTTAGCTTGAGCTACATGTTTAAATCGTACATATGAATACGCATTTTTTTTAACAATATATTACAAATGTCTTTAAAAATCTGGAGGTATTTCCTGTCGATATTTGGAATGCAGAATAAACTGGCATTACAAATTTTAAAAGTATGAATAAAGTTATCGCACGCACATGATTCAGGCAAATTAAAAAAAAAAAATCTAGACAGAAATATGGTCATTAATAACTGTGGATCCATCAGTAAGCGCTGTGGGGGACCTTTCTGTCCTGGTTACTATATTTCCAAGGGTCAAGTTTCATAAAAACATTTTTGATTGCTGGACCGGTATGCTATGAAGGCAAATGCCATCCCATCAGAATGGATTTGTTGAAATTTTTTAAATTTTATATTTGCCAAACATTTCGTTTCACATGTCAGATGCTCAACTGAAAAACCACGCCTTCTAATAGTTACTGAATAACCACTTGCCATCAAAAGTTTTGGACTATTTCGAGAACTATGGAGCGATGTTACTGTCATTTTTCACACCATCATCACTGCAGCTATAAATTACAGCCGCATGTGATATATGGCTGAATGCTAACTTAAGACCCATGACGATATAAGACATACCTCTATATTAGTCACAAGTATTCCTCTAGCAGCAAATCCCACAAACATAAATTCATAATTTTAAGTGTTGGGAATATGGTGGGGGGGGGGGGGGATAAATGGCTATCACCCAAGTGAAAAACGCTTTGAAACCAATAAAAATGGTTAATTAAGACGTCTATTTTTAATGGACATCTCAAGATGTAATTTTTAAATGCCATAGCGTGAAAAATATGGGAAATGTTTCCTGAACAGAAGAACAAAAAAGTAAAAAAAAAACCTTATTAACCAATTAAGAATACCATATGCAAATACCCCACCTAGTTGAAATGATTCAGACTTGATTTAGATTGTACAAAGCACATTTCTCTGGCGCACGTGAACATTTCAATCATTTTACCTTTACGTTCTTTAAATGATCAATGCGACGGGGAATTTTGATTTAATACAATTGTTTGTACATACCCCTTTGCAGTTTTGCACTGTTTGTCATGGAAAAACTGCAAATACATTGCAAAATATAAAAACACATCAAAATTAAAACAAACTCACATAGAACAAGTCTAAATCAGCTGATGTCAAACTTTAAATATGAGACAGCACAGAAAATTCCGCGGAAGGAATTTAGTCATGAAAAAAGAACACAGTCGGCTAACAGCGACTTGACAGCTCCAACAAGAACAGGTAAAACGTTATCGGACGTTACCAGAAGTAAATGTTATTTTTTTTTGTACTCCCGTTTACTCTGTAATCGTTGTTCATGCTACAAGCGGTTAACACAAACTAAAGAATGAATCACAAAATATTTCATCTCTGATTCACGGGAGATTTCTATTTAGCTAATGAAACAACTCCTTCAACTCCTTTATGGCTTATTTTGTGGCGTGACGTGAAAATGCCGTGTTTTTTTCCCCCACCGTACGAACCATGGTTTTTGCTGCGTTTGAATGAAACGAAACAATGGTTTCATTCCGCGAGGGAAATGATTTTACTTTGAATCGTAGTGACACGTGCTTTTTTTTAATTTTTTTTTTACGTGCGTACATAATGCGGTGTTGCGACGTTTCGTCCTGTCGTTATCCAGGATGCGATTAAGGTAAAGGCAACGTTTTAATTGGGTCGTGTTAGGGGCGGATGATTAGTGCAAACATATCCGTGCGTTTTTTTGTTTTGTTTTTAGACGAACTGTTGGGAAATGGGAACCAGAAAGCGTGCTCGAAATTTTATGTTACGATAAAAAAAAGTCGTTACTTATCGATTATCGTTCATTCTCGACGATTCCGTATTTTCAGTTTTCGAAAATCGTTGAAAGCTTTCGTTTCGGAACGAGAACTTATCTGTATGATATGAATATGAGAGTATATCATAAGTATTATATGAATATGATTTTTTTTATTGTAAAAAATTCGTAAAATTACATGTAAGTCCTAAGATTTAGTAATTAAACATTTGTGTTGTATTATTTTAAAGAAATTTGTACAGCTAGTGTATTTTTACATAATTAAAAAATATAAAAATGCTACAGGCTTCGGTAAAAATACACGATTGCACAATTGTCTAACGGGTTAAAATACACGTTTGTATGCACAGACGAAATTACACCTACAAGTGTCACATTAATCCATGTCATATATAGGCACACACACATACATAATTGTAAAAGTGCAAAATATTTATCAGAGTGAATTTACAACTATCAAGGAATAAATAAAGCAATGTGTTTTGCAATAAATTTTTTATATCATAAAGTTAAAATACACTGAATTTTTTCCTTATTGAGTACTCAGTTTATATCAAAGTTTTAGAATTAATTAAAATTTTAAAATAAAATTTATTTTGGTTATAGTACAATTTCGGATCACAAAAACATTCGAGTACTTACTTTATTTCAATGTTTTACGTTAAAAAACAATTGGATAGGTTACACAGAATAATTACTTGGGCCAATGTTTCTGATTGCGTAGCCAGTTTATTTCATAACTCTTTAACGCATATCTTCAAAATCAAAAATATTTTGGTAATTGTACAGTTTTAAATCACAAAAACAATCTACTGCTTACTTTATTTTAATATTTTATGTTAAAATGCAATTGGATTTGTTGCACAGTACAATTTCTTCCAAGAACTATGTGTTTTATACATATTAAAAAAATAAAATATTTTGGTAATCATTCAGTTTTGCATCACAAAATGTCCCATTCCTTTATTTATTAAAAAATATTTTAAAATACAACTGATACACAATAAGGAACAATTAGCAAAAAAAAAAAAAAAAAAACACCAACAGCTATGGCACGTTTGCCAAACCATAGCAATTCTACTTTTACACTTTTGATAGTACTTTTATTTGAACATTCGAGTAAAAATACACCATCATACGTGGGCGTAAAATTACAGTAACATTGGTGGGGACACTGATGCTAGATACATTTTGTGTAAATTTGTGTAAAATTCACCCGTAAATTGTGTACATTTTTTTAAAAATATTGTATCGTTTCTGAAAGAGAGGGAACTAAGCTACTGAAGCGAATGATGCATTTTATGTATATCTTAAGTATGATAAAATAATGATTTCATATCGTTTGCTTCAGTCAGGAGTCCGTGCCTCAAAATATGCCAGAAAATAACAAACTAAAAGATTTTACTAGTTTAAATAAATAAATAAATAAATAAATATATATATATATATAAGCGAGTCTTTCAGTACTAGCCAGTGATGTGTAAACTTCTAACTTCGGTAACGAGCAAATTTATGTGTTCTCATTTTGCAAATAAACTTATGATACGAAACGAGGTCACGAAATTCAACGTAGAATTATTTAAAATAATGCCAAGCGTGATATATATTTATTTATTCGAAAAAGTATTCTTTTTACGGGAGGACGGTAAAATTTTTCCCCTTTTTAAAACCTAAACTCTAATTATATTTAACAAGATGGTTCTATTGATTTATCAGGGCTAGCCAAACAGCAGGAGAACCAAAGCATTGATCGCATGTAATGCCTGAACGCTGAACCTGTGACCTAGACCATAATTATCATCGCCTGCGTTTTTGAGGTTATAATTCTTTAGGCACGATGAGGGTGAAATTTTAGTATGCACCAGAAATGCAATAAAATAAGCTCGCATTACACATAAGAAATTTAGCAGGTTGAAAGTCCAATGCGCATTCATGCAGAAACTGCTATAGCCACGAGCCACAGTAGTCAAAATGGCGGACCCACGTGTTTAAACATTCACCCGTACATAATAACCTTCGTGAACATCCGGGAAGGGGGGGGGGGAGGGGGATGGGGTTTTTGTACTAAGTCATGATATAATCGCATCTTAAAAAAAATACCTATTAGCCAGGAAAATCGTGTTAGAACAAACTAAGCGTCAAAGCTTTGAATATATATACTGTATAGAAGTCGCCAGCCCAGGTTAAAATTTCTAATACGGTTTTGAGGTAGTTGGTTAATTCACCGCCGCAATCGCCACCATCTCTAGGGCATCGACTTCTGGTGGTCCCTAGCGGACAAGTGCCGAACTCTTCAAACACCCCTTCCCCCTCCCGTTGAACGACCTCGAGCTGCAGTGAATGATGGGTGTGGGGTGCGGGGAATGACAGCGGGCGACAGTGCTGCATTCTAACGTGTACACAACAACTAAGACGATACATGGCGTTACGGCAGCGCACTGCAGCGGTGAAGTTCCCAAGCTGCTCATTTTACGCTCTTGAGAAACGTAGAGTAAATCCTATCCACTCGCGACTTCTATACAGTATATATATTCAAAGGTCAAAGATACTAAACATTTTACTGTTTTTTTTTTTAAGCATTACGAATGCGGTGTTAATGTTGAAGTATTTTTCAAACTGAAAGCTGCTGTCCAACAGATACATTGAAACAAAATTAACCTGCAACATTTTAAAACACATATTATAACACTAAGTATATATTGTGTATAAATATATATAGGCTTAAACGACAGAAATCGGTCTGTAAATACTACCTACAAACAACCTTAATCTTACTGAGCTGATTTAAGATTTATCACTAAAAATTTATTCACAACGTTAATTTATTCAACATGGCGTCGAATACATTTAGGTTAAAAAGTTCTGGTGTATCGACAGTATGATGGAACTCTGCGCTGTCTCTACATTTCAATGCTAACTGATTTGTTTCAAAATTGTAATGTCAGGACCCTAACGTATTTTTCAAGATGTAATTATTTATTTTTATGACTCTAAATTATAACATAAAGTATTATAGGATATTTGTACTATTATAAAGCTTACTTTCGCACACCAATACGCTTAGACAATCTCCCAATGTTCACGAAAGCAATTTATACGGTTGAATACTTGCAGTGTCGTTTTTTTTTTTTTTTTTTTTTTTTTTTAATTGAACGCTGCTTAAAGGGGAGGGATGAAAACTGAAAGACTCCTTCTTTGTTTTCTTTGGTCATAGATGTTTTCTTTCGTTTGAATTTCAAAATTTTGGCTCTGTTAAGGTATATTTTATAATTTAATGGGATGACTGAAGTGAATAGTATCTAGCTGCTATAAAGTTATAAACATTTTGAAGTCATTGACGTTTAGTATTGAATCGACTTGATAGAATTTCTACCACTATAATAATTATTATTTTAATATACACTATCTAATGTCCTTTAAAAATTTGTCAGTTTTTGATCTCTGCCTAAACAACAAATTCCCAATATAAAACAATAGACAATTATGACACAAATTTACAAAAAAAAATTTATGACTTTGGGTTCCTAGTCTCTTTCCCTTAAAGGTGTCTAATATATGCTTTAGTTTTAGAGGGATTTATTAATTGGGATTTTTTTTAGTATGAATTTAACTTTACACCTTGGTGGGAAGTAAAAAAAAATGAAATCACGAATGAAGGAGTTCGAGAATTTTAGATTGACATTCAACTTAAAATTTTGACGGAATTTATTATCTGTTTTCATTAAGTCGGAATTCAAAACCTTATAAAACTTCTGTTTATATTTACTATGTCCCATTAGGGCGTAATAAAATTTAATAAACGTAATTACATCGACTTTTTTTCCTGAGTGACAGGGGATTAAGGCGTTATTCTGATAACAGCTTTATGAAGGAAGAATGAGCAATCTGCTGCTGGACTAAGGTTTTATCATTTAACCTCATACTTTAATTATCATGACTCGCCACCCCCAGCCAAACTGCCTGGTATTAATACAACTTTCCGAGATTAAGATGATTTTTTTTGTAGGCGTGGCATATTAACATTACAGAGCAGTTTACGTGTTTGTTTATAATTACATGTTGCCAATTTGAGACCCAGTCTGTGTATGTATAAAAATAACCATTTGAAACGAAATTTTCATTAAAAAAAAACAAACAAATATATGTTTTTAAAAATAATATTCGTTTTGTCTGTCTTGTCTGTTTCGTTTATTTTTCCTGTCGATCGTTTGTTCCGGTTCACTTGAAAACTACTGAATGGATTTCAGTGAATATTTTTTGGATGTAAGTTCTTCCGCTTACATTAAGATTAGGCTAATATTATAAAATTTTACGCCCTAAAGGGGTGAAAAGAGGTAAATATGGTTTTACGCAACATAAATAATTTCTCCGAAATCAATCCAGCGGACGTTTACATATTAGTTATGGAAATTAAACATAAAAGACTACCAAAATATTTTATTTTACTACAAGCATGATGGGAAGTTTCAATATAATGTCTCAGATACATTTCAGAATCAACCACAATGTAATATTGCCAAACGAATCTTGCTGAAATGTATCTGAAACTTCATTTATAGACATGAGTACTATGTGTTCAATGAAATGTTTATGAAATATTCCAGAAACATGACAGTTGAAATGTAATTTTTTGACGTGACGTCTAATAAATCGATGAACGCCGGCTGCACGCACGAAAAAGTGTCCCGTTACACACATTGTTCCGTTACGGTGTGTCCCGTTACGCACATTGTTCCGTTACGCTGTGTCCCGCTACGCTCATTGTACGTTTGTGCCGCATCGATCTCTCTTCAACTCGACTGTTTATAAAGTGAAGTGAAAAGTTAATGTGTTTTTCATTGCTTATTACAACAATTTCGGCCATAAAGGTTAATTATTCTTGCATTTTTAAAATCTGATTACTAGTATATTTTGAAGTATTTATTCTTTTATTATTAAAATAAAAATGATTCAATTTTATTCATAAAAGTATGCAATCATTTCATCAATGTTTTGTTGTGACGTCTTCACGTTAAACTATCGTCCGTAAACCGACTTTACAGACAACCAATATTTTTTTTTTTTCGGCCAGGGAACCCTATGATCGACTTTTCTTTTGGCGGAACCCCAACTCCTCCTAAGAAAGTTAATTCGACAATGATTTTGCCTGCTTCATACGACATTCGTCCTGACTTGCGGAACCCCACGGCTCCGAGGAACACCTTTTGGGAACCGCTGGTCTAAAGTGATTTCCAATGCTGTATTCACATTTGAAGTCGCACCTGTGTTTCCGTACCATGTGCGCCTCTGCCTGAAGACGGGAGCAGATAAACGTCGCTTGTTTCTGATTTGGAAAACTATTGTGTTTGTTTCGTCTTTTCGTTTTGTCGTGTTTTTGTCTCGTTTCAACTGTCGTGCTGAATTTTTTTGGGTTCAATATTTTTGTGCTGCCATCATTTGTGGGGGTTTTGCCGTTCTGTTAGTCCACTTTTCTTTGCTTTCCTTTGTTTGCTGATTATATTCCTGTTATGGAATATTATTTGGTGTTTATATCCTGTTGACAACAGCGATTTTTTGCTTAATATGTGTTTTTGTCTTTTGGTTTTTTTTTTGTAGTTTTCGTCTACAGACATACATGTGCTTAGCAATGACGTATGTCCAAAAGCTTACATCAAGTCATACACTCCCATTGCACAAATCTTTCAAAGATAATTTCACATTTGTAGTTGGTTATAAAACTTTTTTTTATTGCTAATAATAAAGAAAGCATTTAAGATAGAACAATGAGCATCTGGATAGTGTTTAATTGAACAAAAATTTCTACAACTACCGCAAAACTTTGTCACTGTGACAAAATGATTTCGTTGAAATAATTGTGGGTAACAGTCTTAGATCCCATGAAATTTTACGACGTTTTATTTTAATAACTTACTTCAATGACATCGTTTTGCGACAGCAACAAGTTTTGCTGTTGTGATAGATTACTATCCCATCTTAAATACTTTTTTTTTAAATTATTTTTAGTAAAAACTTGTTTAGCCCCAACTTTAAAGGCATTTACCAACCTTGTGGTGGAGGGGGGGGGGGGGACTTTAGACTATTTTAGACCTTAACTCGTATAAATGTTTAAAAAAAAAATTTCGTGACTAAACCTGAATTCGAATAACTTTGTAGGAATTGTCCTGGCTTAATATATATATATATATATATATATATATATATATATATATATATACACGTATATATATATAAAAAATTAAAATGCTATATAATCCACTATGACGGGGGGAAATTTGGTTATCCTTAAATGGGATATTACTCTGTCATCTTTATTTTGGCAAATTATCAGCCATAATTGCGCTTTTTTCCCCTAAAATTACCTATCTTGATTATTGGCAAGCCAAGGCAAAAAAAAAAAATAGTAGGATCTCTAATGGCTTGTATTTTCCGCGAAAATATTTCGAGACTAGTTGGTGTGTTAAAAAAAAAAATGTAGCATCGTCTAGAGTTTCGTGATTGGTTGGGAATATTTCAAGTGCGTAACTGCCGTATGTACGCGAATCACAGCGAATCAGTGCGGAAGCGAACCTAATGGGGGGGGGGGGGGGGTTGTATTCCCCTGAGTGGCCCGGCCAAATAAGGCAATGACTTCTCTCGCAGACGGCCGAGATCCGCTGACGAGGGCGCAAACTGTTACTGTAAGGTAATGATCGTTCAGTCGCTAGCGATACGTTTCCTGTCCAAGCTCTGTTGCGGTGTTCTCGTCTGATGTTGACGAACAGGCTCTTCTAGCATGCAATCAGTCGGAGTGAATGACAGAATTTTTTTTTCTTCTCAAGCAGGCGGTTGCCGATGACGGAAAAGTAAGTTACACTGGGCTACGGATGTTGGCTTCCCAAGTATCTTAAGGTAGGTCCCGTGGTTTGCAGAGCCATTGAGTTAAATAATACGTGTACACTGCCAAGGCGAATGTTTTGAATAAAACTTCAAAGTATGGGCGTCCCTAGATACGTTAGTTTTCCGAAAGTGTATTTCTAGGAATATTATTTTTTGTATTAGTCGGTGGTAAAGATATAAAAAAAAATTACTTTATATATATATGGCCATATTTTAAAGTTCTATACCTACTTTTATTTAATTACATGTACTCTGATATGACACAGAAATGTTTCTAGTGGTATAAAAAGTTCGTAATATAAGATGAACACTGAATGATGTACACGTGTACTGGCTCTAGAAAGATTGTAGTATTATCTTACGTAAACTGTCTTAAATTATGTAAATATATGTTGGTAGTGGGAAAAAAATCTAAAGAAACCGTGATTATATGTTTTCCCAGAAAATCTTCAGAACGGGGAATTTTTATAATAATCCCCTTAAATAACTCTGACCTGAGAAGGACGTAGCTTCCTTCCGATGCGGCGTGTTTCTGTGAGGCTTGCGCGTCCCGTCGACTTGAACACCAAAGTTACTGAAAACACGGAGGTACTGCCATCGCTTCGGCCCATATTTATACGGCCCTTGAAAGTGGGAAAAGAGAAGGGGGGTAGGGGTCTTGACGGCGGGCAAGCGTGGACCGGTAGCTACCCCTCCAACCCCCCACCCCTCTCTCTCCAATTCGTCAACCCTCTCTCACTCCCCCTCCCCCCTTTTGGGTCCCGTACAATCATACCTACCCCCTGCTCCTTCTGCTTCCCACGCTACCTCTCGGTATTCGCCACTGTCCCGTCTCCCTCCCACACCTTCCCCCCCCCACCCCACACACCTCTCCACCCCCCCCCCCCCACTTTTATCCAGTTTTCTCCCCTTCTCTACCGCTACCCGCCCATTCAACCCGACTTCCCTTCAGTCGGTTGATCTTCTCAACACCTGTAACCTGTTGCTGATTCAGACCGCAAGATGTAATGATTACGATCTCTCTCCCTCCCCCTTTTACTACCTTCTCTTCACACACTCTTTCTCTCGTCTCGCCCGTTGTCCAGTCTCTCGATTCTCTGGGCGGACAGTGATGTATAGCCAACCCCCTTCGGATTTTATTTTATTTTTTTATTTTTTGGCCGGGTGAAGAATATTTCAGGTGTGAATCCGCCGTGTGCATCGCGTTTTTTTAAATGTATTTTTTCCCCCCCAACACGGTGAATCAGAGTCATGACGTTCCATTCTACACACACACACACACACACTTTTTTATTTTTACTTTACCCGTCGCTTTTTGAACGCACGTCAGCAGAAGAAGACATTTATTTGTGAACGTAGGCGTTTTGATTCCTGTTTTTTTCTCCGTGTAAATATTTCTATTTATAATATATATATTTTTTTTTACTCTCTAATCGAGCTGGGTCGGTGGAATGTCAAGTTTCTCGGCGGTTTTTGATATATATATATATATATATATATATATATATATATATATAAACTTTTGAGTTGACGATGGTTTTGGGTTCTGTGGACCATGAAACGAAAAACTATATAAAAAATATTTTCCGAAAGTCTCACCATGGTAACGGCTACAATAGGTAGTATTCATTTGAAATATACCTTAAATTCTAAAAGTACTAACACGATCTTGATTGATGAAAGTTAAAAGTTACAAACAGAAAAAACTTTTGTCAATCCGAATATCCAAACAAAGCAAATGCAGTGACCAGATTGAATAGGCATTTTAGAATTGGAAACTTTTTATTTTTTCCGGTTGTTTAAGGGTCACATCATGGCAGGATGATTCTGCGATGATTGGTCGTTGCCTTACGCAGTCCTGAAACCAGCTTATAGGAAATTTTTCCACACCCAAAAATAAATTCCGTACCTTGTCTGGAATCGAAACCGGTGACATTTGACCCACTAGCCAAAAGTTGTCTGTAACCACCGAGTCAATTTTATATATATATAATCATTTAAACTTCATTTCACAACACGTGATCAGGACGGAAATTGTTCAGAAACACTTGAAGGTACTTTTTCTTTATAGTCGAGTTTAAAATTGAGCAGTACCTGGTTATGAGATTACCCTGTGTAGTTGAGTTGTGAAGACATTAAAATAAACTGGGGAATTTGTACCGAGAAATATACTATGTGTTTATTCAGTTTTATACTATTTTGAAAAATGTAAGTATGTACTTGGTACATAACCTTAAGAGTTTTTTTCTCGAAAATGTGAATATTAATGTTTCTTGAAATTTTGTTTATATTTTACAGCAGTTTCATAATTGTGCCAGTCACTATGTATATATTTGATAAAGTCTTTTGTCACCAACGAAATAACTATTTCGCACAAATATTTTACAATTTTTTTTTGATCGTACGATTTTAATGATCGGGCGTTAGATGTACTTCATACGGTGGCTGTGCACCAATATTATTTAAAGTTACATTAATCACCTTGTTTGATTTCTGAAGCATTCGGTTAAGACTTAGCAGGGTGTCTGAATTCAGTTCAGGGAAGTTGGAATTGATCAGGAAAATTTACTTGAAATCCTGAAAAAGTCATGGGAATTCCCCATTGGTCGTTTTTTGAGGGGGGATATATCATGCTATAGTTTGCTATCCCCCATACTGTAATTTATATTATTTAAGCGGTGCTTTAGTGAATATTAATACACTTTATAAAATGGCACATGCAAGGTTCTGTTTAAATTACGTATTTTTGTTACGGGAATGGTGGAAACATATTGTCGTTATTTCTTTAGAAACGTTAAATATGTTAATTATAATAAAATATTCAAGGAAATGTGAAATTTTGGGCATGAAATTTCGGGGAAATTGTTATGCAGAATTGTTTGGGCACCCTGCTTAGGACTGAAAACTTGGCAGTCATAGCACGTGTAGCTGTGAGTTGCCTGACGGAGGATCAGAACCCAGGACTTACAGCAGTTCTGTCCAGGTGTGTAATGACCTTGACCGCAGAGACTGTCAGCCACTTGCCAGAAACGCGTGTTTCGTAATGCGTGAACGTGTTAGTTAAAAATTTTGGGCGAGTTAATTTAGTTTGTCGAGCTGCGAATTACGTACGGCATAGCAGACCGTGGAAACTGCCAGCTACGCTGCTTGCAAAAAAAATATTTTAAAAACAAAAATGCGTGGTTTCTTTGAAGATGACCGAGGCTTTCGTTTGACGCCTTTATTCAATTTACGTTCTGCAAAGCTTGTACCGAGCTAAAACTGTGCTACCTAAATTCTGCAGCACACTTTAATGCTCAGAGTGTGTCCGCAACTTCAGGGTATGGCAGGACAACAAAAAAGAATAAATAAAGAAACCATATATTAGGCACATAACTGTTGATTATTAGATTTGTGCGCCACTCTTTCAATTAAAATTGTGTATTAATTTTTAAAGTAAGTCGAAACTTAGTAGTAGTGTAGGCTCAAATCGCTCAAATCGTCTAAACCGTTCAGCCGATCGCCATGAAAGATAATAATCATGGATATTTGAACACGGAGAATATTTTCGCGGTATTCATTTTTCTATAACTGATAGATGCCGCTGCAGCGCACCAACTTCTAAACCGTTCAACCGATCGCCATGGGTTAACAGAAAATCATAGGTCATAGACATGCAAACAGTAATTGTGTGTAATTTCTCTATGTCCACCACACTATAATATTGCTTTAACTCGCGGACAATAGTATCACCCTATGTTCAGCCCGGGCAACGCCGGGTACTGCAGCTAGTTACATTTTAAAGCTGTGTCTAAAACTGTTGTTCTCTATGGCGTGCATCTGGCAACACAGCACACCGAAACAAGGAAGGCGCTAATGGCACGAGTCGTGGAAAAAGGGAGTTAACGCCCATGTGAATGGACACTGCAAACTAAGGATGAGAAAGTCTGAAGGACCTACACGTAGTCAGTTGGTAAGGAACGGCTCAATAGATGTGCTGCGCAAACATCCTACCTACCAGGGGCTCGTGTCGTGCGGGTGGCGGTCCGCGGGCGGCCAGGGGCTATCGCAGCAGGCCAGCAGCAGGAGAAGTGATGCTCGCATACTATCATCTCGTCGGCGGTCGGCGCACGTGTCTGAAACATACGTGATAGCTACTTTCACGATTAAAAAAAACACTCTGTCGTTTTAAATCAGTGGACTGTTGCGCAATCATAATTATACTCGTATTAACTCTTTCTTGACTAAGGATGTGAGTGGGAAAATTCTACGAGGAAAGTTTTCCCTTCGGAGAAACATTTTTGGAAAATTTTCCTTTTTTCCACAACCAATACGGATTTACGTAATTAAGTTAGGTTGACTAAATTCCTTCCACTTTATATTCTGTGCTGGTTGATATTTGAAGTTTGACATATGCTGATTTAGGCTGGTTCCCTCTGGTTTTTATGGTTTCATTTTTATTTTGGGTTCTTAAAGTTTTTTTTTTTCCATTGGAAAGATGCAGCGTCGTGTGTCCAAAGAATTGTATTAAATCATTGATATAATTATCTAAAAGTACAACAGGGATAGCTACTTTCAGGCCGTCGTGTGATGGATGGGAAAGGAAGGGGGGGGGGGGGGTCCTAAACCCCCGAGGTGTGGGCCCCTGGCGATTGGGAGTACCGATTTATTTTCGAGATTATTATTTTCATAATGCGTGAGTTTGCCCCAGTAGTAGGACAAACACTAAAGGTCTATTGATGATATAATTCATTGGAAACCTTACAAGACATATGATACGCGCATATTCACTTTTATAGTTATGGCCGGTAACGTAAAAGTCTTTACACAGAAAAAAATTTATGTAATTTTACAAAATATTCCTTTTGAAAGCAGTTCCCAAGAAATAGTTTGTAATACTACAAGAAAGATATTGTAACTTTGTACAACACATGGCTATGGTTATTTTCGCATACATGAGATACGTTTATCGAGATAATACTGAGTATTTCTTACGAAAATCGGTGCTTAATTTTATATTTTAAATGCTGTTTCATTCAAGCAATTTTTTTTCAACCATAGAAAAAAATAGAATAATCAATCATTATACTTTATTATGCTGTATAATTCTTATTATGTGCGTAGTCAATTCTCGAAAGGTATTCAGGGAATGGTTTACAAATAACTTGAACTATTGGCAGTACTGTGACAACACAAGGCATAGATGGGCGGGTAAGAATCCGAACCCAGTATTACTGCGCACACTATTTGTAGTGGTACAGTTGTTTACATAAAAATGCACAAATGTACCATTATCAGTTATTTTTACATGAATATTTCTGTTCCATTTACAAAAAATAAAAATAAAGTGTAGAGTATTAGAAGTACGCATCAAAAATCAATAGGAGGATCGATTACTTAGTTATTTCGACAGCCCTTTTAAAAAAAGACACTTATTAGTTGTTTAAATTAGTGGAATGCTGCAGAAGGATACTTATACTCGTATTGAGTGTCTCTTGACGGAAGATAACTAATATCGATGTGCTTGAAGCGGTGACAGTTGTGCCAAAGGCTTTTGAATGCTTAAAATAGCATTTATTGTCTACGACCTTTCATATGTTTATGCATCTTTATCCAAGTTTTCGCATTGAAACACTTAACCAACATATATATTTCTCTAGGCTATTTGTGCTAACAACTATGTTACAAATTCTTAAAATCAAAAGTAAAATTTTATTTTGTAAAGTGTGTAAAAAAATAATTTCCTAATGTGTGCTAGCGCATCACCAAAGCCATTCTGTGTACTGATAATTTTTTTCTTTTTGGTTAAAAGTTAAAATTTTCTAAAGTCTCTTTTTAAATAAAGGCGCGACTAATATGGCATCTAACATAGATATGTAGTTCCAGCAAGTTGTATCCCGTTTTGATTCTTTTAGTAAAAAAAAAATTGGTTGTCTATAAAGTCGGTTTACGGACGCTAATTTAACGTGACAAAGTCATAACAAAACATTGATGAAATGATTACATAGTTTTATGAATAAAATTGAATAATTTTTATTGAATTATCACTATTTTGTATGGATTCAAAGAAGGAGTGAAATGAAATCAACAATTTAATTGATAAATTTACTTTTATTTGCACTCATTAATTCAAATATGTTTATTACTTAACGAAGAGATTATTTTAACTATAACTTTTATACATGTTTGCTATTTAACTTGTTCCAATCTGTGTTATTCTGTTAAGGATAGGACGATGATAGAAAAAGTAGGAAACGAATGGGAGTGTTTAAAGGATGATGTGAAAGAAAATGGCCTACCCAACACCAAAATGCAGCTAAAAATAATATATTTGCGCCACGGACTCTGCAGCAATACTAAGAAGAACGGGTTAGCAAAGAGCAATGAAAATGTTACATTGAAATGCATGAAAACAAAATTACGCCACGGACTTGGTCGCAATGCTAGGAGGTTCAGGTTAGCAAAGAGCAATATGAAATGAGCGTAAAGGGACACAGCGAAACGGGACAATGTGCGTAACGGGACAATGTGCGTAACGGGACATTTTTTCGTGCGTGCAGCCGGCGTTCATTGATTTATTAGACATTGTCTTGTCAAAAACGTTTTAACTTTTCGTCAAAACGTATCGTTACATGGGATACTTGTAACAGAACTTAAGTTTATTACTAGTTGGCACCAGCTCCGTGATACCACCAGTGACGGATTTTGAACCACTTCAAAAACCACCTCTTGAGCTCTTCGACCGCGTGTATAATACCACTGCGTTAGTGATACAGTTGGAGTCAGGGAAGGATACTATGCATCATCAACGATGTGATGCCCGGTTTGTTATGTTCAGTACAGGAAATACCTATTTTATACGATCCATCTTTGAAGGACTACCGCGACGACAGTTTGATTTCAAGAACGGGGGAGGAAATAACGTAACGGAAACGCGGTGTTTAAGCTGGCGCGCGGCGTCGTGTGTAGTCGCCTCGTGTTGCCTCGTGTCTTGTATTGTCTTCTTGTCTGATTCTTTGTGCGCCGAGCCTAGGGAACCAGCTAAAGATGTCCCTGGAGTAATCTTTGGAAGACTCGGGGAATTTGAAATCAGGATGACCTTGCCGGGAGTCCCGAATTCGCATTTCCCCTCATTCCTCCCCGAACCCAGCACGGTTTAGACACGAGGTGAGTTTGTGGGTCTCCGTGTTTTCAATGGAGGCAGGTGCCGCGATGATAAGCCCAAAGGTGTGGTCCTCGTATGCACGACTGCTTGGCTCCCGTATGATGGGTTATCAACATGTTTTTCGGAACACCCACATTATTGTAGGTTTTTAAAATCGCGTGAACAGTTCTGAAAGGACTAAATTTCATGGAAGTGACTTGCTTAGAAACTGAAATTGTAGTTGCAACTGGCTGACCGTCGTTGGGCGTTATCAAGCTCCTTTATTATCCGAATTGTTTTCGGGTTTTGCAATTCTGGGTGGTGGTGATGTAAAAAAAGTGACTTAAACTATTATTACAGCACTTCTTTCTCCTGGGAAAACTCCCAACTCCATGGGTAAGTGCACTGCGCCCGCATCTCAAGGGTCCAGTGTTCGAATCCCAGTCCTGCTAACCTAATTTCTGTTATCCATTGTTTCGCATGAAATCTTTCTAGGATAATTTTAGAATGCCGGGATGGTACCTCACTACAGGCCATGGCCTTTTTGATGTGTGACATCTTAGCTCTCGGCATACTGCATTTGGTTTGGTAAGAGTGAATGCGACGGATGTCAAGGAACGGAAAAGGTGTAACAGATTGTGCTGCTATCTATGGCAGATGGCGCGAACCAAAGTTCGTAGAACCAAAGGGAAACTTTACAATATTAAATGTTCAGTGTATTTTAACAAGTTGAGTAGTATTTGAATAAATATCCTTGTTGAAAATCATTTTCAAAGATGGGGTTTAGAAATTAAAAAAAAGTATTTTCGCTCTTATCGGAGTCGTTTCATTGTATATTTTAAAATTTTGGCTTGCTAGTCAAATGTGTCGATAGTGTTGACGTAGCTGCTCCGGCAGCGAATTCTAGCATGTGATCTGCGTACAGAAATGCAGTTAAAAACACAATTTGTGTATATTTATTACGCTCGGCATTATTTTAAAGCATTAAACTTTAAATTATGTTAGAGTTTCGTATTGAAAGTGTATTTAATACTTAAGAACACACGTTACCGAGGTTAGATGTTACACATCTCTGGCTAGTACTGAAAGACTCCTCGTCGCTAACATTTTTTTCCCTCAATTACTACCAGGTTTGTTTCCATTCATCATTCATTTAGAAGGAACGTAGTTTGCATGGAGATATTAGTATTTGGAGAAGGTGCATGACGCAAATGACTTAGTCACTCTGGTTAGCAGTTGGTTAGTAGGACAATGCTTAGCTGCTTAAGGCTAGTGTGACAATTTTGTCCAATAGCTTGGAATAAACTTATCATGAAGGATCGTAAAATTTCCATCTGTGGTGAGTGTAATGAGACGAACATGACATCAACTACGAAATAGCACGGAACTGTTATAACTACGGAAGTTTTGCTGTTCTCGAAGCGGCGGGAGGGGATTGGTCTCATTTTGACCTGGGGTTATTTACACGGTGGTTGTTCTTCCCCTTGACTTCGTACCTCCACACGGCTGGCGCACGTCATCGCGGCTGTCGGGGCGAGTCGCTAACACACCGGGCGCGTTGCACCGCGCGCAATGATGTTTGCTCGGCGCTATTTTCCGCCCCCTGCGACGATCGATGCGCGCGGAAACACCTGGCGGTTCCGTCTTCCCTTCATTCCCCCCCCCCCCTCCACACCCTCGCGTCCCCGCGACACGATATAATCTGTCAGTTGTTAGGCGCGAGATGAGTCCATCAATCACATCGACGTCTCGGCCGCGGGCGTCAGTACGGCCTACCGTGACTCATGGCGTGGTTTTTGAATTTTTTTTACTAATCTCGCACGTTGGTAGCCCTGTGACCACTTTGTCAGTTACCTGATTAAAAAAAATGAGACACCCGTGACGAGTATTTTTTTATTTTTTTTATTGGGGTGTATTATTGATAGTGACGTGGGACGATAGGGCGACTCTTGCTTGTACTTCTGGCAGCGCATAGACTGTGGATTGGCGCGCAGTCTTCTCGTCGTGCATGGAACATTTCGGAGATGGACATGGAGATAAAGGTATAATACAAGTCCCTTGAGTGCATTCGCGAGAATAAGTTTTATTGGCAGATTTAGTTTCCTACGTTCACATTTTCACATGATCGCTATTCAGTTCCAAACATTTTTTTTTTTCGTAACTGTGCACTAGTTTATTTAACCCCTCTCTCTGCATGGAAGTTTGCCGTCTGGGAATGGAACGGACGCCTCGGCCATCAGGCATCACGGACTTCGAATGTGCAATGCGTGTAGCCTAAATACAGGCGCTTTAGTAAACATCTCCGGAAAACGTTTAAGCGACCTCCGTCGAAAAAAATGATGGTTACCTTTTTTTTTTGGGACGAAAAGGGCTTCATTTTAGTTGACTTAGTGAAACGCGGGTCAACAATTACAGCATAAATTACAAAATTACGATTATCAACTGGTTTAATTTCCAGGCGGTGAACTTCTAGGCAGAGGGTTTAAAGAAACTTGTGCAGCGTTACGAAAAGTTCTTGGAACCGAATGGTAATTATGTAGAAATGTAAATTAAGTCTATAGTAAACTAAAACTGCCAATAAAAACTTCTCGCGAGTTTATATTTTTTTTTTGATGACCAACCGTAGCCTACTTTACGAATAGCCCCCGTAGTTTGATATGATAACATAACGTCGCGTTGCACATTTTGTTACTCTCTCAACTTAACGATTTTTAGGCTCTGATTAAATAATTTCCTTGACTTATCTTGCCGGCTTTAAATAAGTTTCACTTCAGTAGCTATTTGAATTTAAAATAACAGCAAAACTGCATTAAAAACTCATAATGTCTTAGACACAGATGTGTTTGTTCTGTTTGAGGAAACTATTATGAGATTACCGTGAGATCTTACCCGGGGGAGGAGTTATTTTGTAAGTTTTGTGCTCACACATTAAACTCAATGAGACCTACTCGATGCGCGTGAAGGTAACCTGATCGCTCTCTACGTTTCTAGAACTCCGAAACGTGAAAATTCCCGCGCCTGAAGCACACAATATCCGCCCGCCTCGTTAACATACGTCCGCACCCACCACTTCCTCAGCGTCGCAGACTTAATTAAATCGCGTTCGCGAGCGTGTTTTGTCGTGCGGGTGGCATACCCTGCCCCCCCTGCCCCGCGCGACCTCGCGCCTGGGAGAGTCACGTGGCCGCGCCGCACGGGCGCTTGGCGGGTTGCAGCGCCCCGGCGCGGCAGGGGCAGAGCCGTCGTACCCACGTGTCCGCCGCGGCTCGGGACCCGAAATATCTGCACGCCTCGGCTTGTGGACTTCGTGCGAGGGGGAGGGGGGGGGAATCCTCTTCCCTGAACCCGCCTTCCGTTTGCTGCAATTATCACTGCCGATAGTGATTGGAACAACAATTGCATTATTAACACAAGTGCATCTATCAGTAGAAGCAGTGCGACGAAAAATTTATTATAATTAGTACAACGAAAAAGTGCAGAATGTAAAATGAAAGTGCATAAAATCAGTGTCACGCGGGTCAGTTTTTGTAATCCTTTAGTGTTTTAATCTTGGTAATGTAACATTTTGTAATCAGTAAAAATCACAATATGTACATTTTTTTAAACATAAATTCATTTATCATTAATAATCATTACCAAAAAAGTACTTTTACATTAATATTTATATTAAAAATATTTCAGTTATTTCTAATATTTTCATGTAAGTGCTTTACCGTTGTTACTACATTTAAACTGCTCTAATTATATGCAGAAACTCAAAAGATTTTAAAACCAGAACAAACCAGTGGTCAGTGAGGTCACTGAAAGACAATAAAGGTTGATGATGTGAGAATGGAACATTGACGGAACGAATTTGTAAATGAAAGGATGGGGTGGGGGAGAGGAAATGGGAACACACCCTGGAATTCCTTAGATTAAAGGCAATGTTCCATACGTTTCGAACTCGCGAGAATTAACAGTTGGATCGTGACTGGACTGGAACCCGGATAACTTTTTTGGGAGGCGAGTTATCTGACCACTCACCCGTAATAAATATATTTGAATTAATGAATGAAAATAAAAGTAAATTTATTAATTAAACTGTACATTTCATTTCACTCCTTTGTATCCATACAAAATAGTGATAATTCAATAAAAAAAGATTCAATTTTATTCATAAATTATGCAGACGTAGATTTTATCATACAAAAGATAGAAAAATTAAAAACCAATCTTCCTCAAAGAATATAATATTTTTAATGCCTAACTGGTTTGGTTGCAAAAACCTATTACGGCTCAGTCTCAGGCCGAATATGATATTTCCTTTTATTCTGGATCAATTATTTCACCAATGTTTTGTTATGACGTTGTCACGTTAAACTATCGTCCGTAAACCGACTTTACAGACAACCAATTTTTTTTTGTATTTTATTCTGTTGTATTAATTTATCAGTGCCTGCCTCTTAAAGGCTTTGACTGATGGCAGACACTCACATTCCAAATTAAATTATTTTTTCATAATAATAAAATTAAATATAATTATTTATAACTTATGCCAAACGACGGGTAACACAACACCATAAAAACGGTAATATCGGGAGAGAAATCGGCGACGACCTGTCTTATGTATGGAAACATCTCAGAATTTGACTGGAGTTATTATTTCAGTAAACCCAGGAAAACTGAGAACAGGATGGTCGTATCGGGTTTCGAGCCGGAATCCCCTGAAATGCGAGTCCAGTGACTTAACACTGCGTCACCTCGCTCCATGCTTTATTTATCCAAGGTGGTCCAAAAGTCACTGAGTGGTTATAACTGTGAATAACATCTTTTACTTATCATAAGTTTCCATTGATTATCACGAATAGTATTCCACACATAAGTGTAAACAATTTCTCATCTTTGATGTTAGTATCTGTGAAAAATCAACGGAAACTATTGAATAATAAAGTTATTCACAGTTATAACCCCTTCGTGACTTTTGTCCCACCACATACTTTAAATATTCAATCAGGCTACTTGAGAAGTACAGACAGCATGCATATTATCATAATTTACGCTTCTTTCTTTAGGAGGTGATTTTGTAGGTTACGTACAAATAAAAATTATATATATATGATTTTTAATGTTATACTTTATTGATTGATACTGAATACTGGTCATATCATTATAATATTAATAAATAGTCAATATTAGTGATATAAATTGTGTTTATTAAATTTGTCAGGTGTATTTATACAAGTGAGGTTATATTTCTGTGTGCATAATTTATTTACATTATATATTATTCCATTATTTAATAATATTTTAATTAATTATATTAAACATGATATTTATGGATTTTCATTATTAATTAAACTGTATCTGATTATTTTTTGAATTAAATTATTTTATACACGTGTTTATATTAATATTAAATAGTGAGTATTTATTCAATTTTTTTAAAATTTTGATTGCATTTACCAACCGTATTTATAGTATCACTCCAGTCTTTGTGTTATTTAATTTATATTAATTATTTGCATACAAAATTAAACTAAGATCTTATTAAGCCAAGTAAATATAAATTATAACGCGTCTACAGAATTACACGCACCCATTTTATATTCAGGGAACTTTTACTAATTTGCAGAAGTTTTTAACAGTACGACAGCAGTAAAGTTCTCAAAAGTAGTAAACAAATGTCACTTGCAAATAAACACATCACGATTACTCACGAACACCGACAGCTTCGTTAATTGGGAGTTGCTTGGATTCTGGGTTGTCGCCCGCTTCGCAGGCAAAGATTTCACCAACGTTTCGGTCAACTTTGCAGTCGCCATCATCAGGGAAAAACAGGCACCCGGTGAGGTTCTTGGAAAACTCCCCTGCCTTAAGTTGCTCTCGCCTGGGAAGGGAGTGTCTCTTGATTGGCTGCAGCCGGGGGCCAGTCAGACGTTGTGTGCGCACACAGAAAACGGACCGGCAGTGGCATGAGGACACGTTGTCCGCTGTGGCTGCCGTGAGAAACTGACGTCTGAGGAACATTACGCGACACAGAACCATAGAGTGGTGGACAGCGCACAGAGCGTTGGAAAAAAAAAATTGTTTGTCTGTAAAGTCGGTTTACGGACGATAGTTTAACGTGACGTCATAACAAAACATTGATGAAATGATTGCATACTTTTATGAATTTAAATTGAATCATTTTTATTGAATTATCACTATTTGGTATGGACACAAAGAAGGAGTGAAATGAAATCTACAATTTAATTGATAAAATTACTTTTATTTGCACTCATTAATTCAAATATGTTTATTACTTTAATGAAGAGATTATTTTAACTATAACTTTTATACATGTTTGCTATTTAACTTCTTCCAATTTGTATTATTCTGTTAAGGATAGGACGATGATAGGAAAAGTAGGAAACGAATGGGAGTGTTTCAAGTTTAATGTGCCTCGAAAAAGTCAAATCGATGGTTGTTCCAATCGAGTGGATGAGAGATAGATGCGACGCAAGCGTACAATGAGCGTAACGGGACAATGTGCGTAATGGGACACTTTTTCGTGCGTGCAGCCGGCGTTCATCGATTTATTAGACGTTGTCACGTCAATAACACATGTTTCAATAACTTGTTAAGAACACTCTTTTTTGTCCACTTGTGTGTTTGATTATCCTTTGTTTAGAACGAAACGTAAAACTCGGAAATAAAAATACGGCGTAGTTTCTACGAAGATTCAGTTATTTGAAATTGAGAATAACTTTTCGTTTATTTTAGGTTGATTCTTCTTTGAAAAGTCCGTAAATTTTTCTGTAATTTGTAACAGTGCAGGAATCTTTGGTAGTCGACGGGCACTGAGTTTATTCGCTTCGAACGTGAACTCGCAATGAATATTTTAAAGAATCTAGTTACGTCTAAAAAAATAATAAATAAATAAAACATGTGTACGTGGTCGCCACGCCCGTTAAAAGTGAAATTCACAGATAAGAGAGATAGAAATTTTTTTAGGGTACTCTTATATCGGAAAAAAAACGTAATGCAAAAGTATGAGACAGTACGTAAAAGAATACAAAAGCATTGGAAAGTATGCGAAATAATGCGCTGCTTTTGCCACCTGTAACCGGCTGTAAATATGTTTCAATTAAAAACTCTTTATTTTCAACCCCCACTCCGAGCAATATTAGTAACATATATTACACGCGTTAACTGTGTTACCTGCTCCCTTCCACTACCCAGTGATTCTAATATTACCCTACCGGATGTAAAAAGAATTCGCCTAAAAAATTGGTTGTTCGTAAATTTCGGTTTACAGACGATAGTTTAACGTGACAACGTCATAACAAAACATTGATGAAATGATTGATCCAGAAGAAAAGGAAATATCATATTCGGCCTGAGACTGAGCCGTAATAGGTTTTTGCATCCAAACCATTTGGGCATTAAAAATATTATATTCTTTGAGGAATAATTTTTTTTTTTTTAATTTTTCTATCTTTTGTATGATAAAATCTACCTCTGCATACTTTTATGAATAAAATTGAATCATTTTTATTGGATTATCACTATTTTGTATGGATACAAAGGAGTGAAATGAAATGTACAATTTAATTAATAAATTTAATTTTATTTGCATTCTTTAATTCAAATATATTTATTACTTTCGAAATGTTGCGTGCGCCGTATTTATTTTTACAAGTACAAAAAAAAAAAAAATTCGCAGCTGCGGAGATTCGAACCGATTATCTTTGCTTTGGAAGTTATCCATTCTAACCAACGGCCACGAGACCATATTAAGAATAATTGTTTCAGATGGCATAAATTAATAATATTCTACGCACGATATTTGTTTGAATTTCTTTTAACTAGCATATTCTCTGTTGGACTCGAAATATTTACACGCTCGTGGGCTCATAACTATAATACGGTGTGTGATTTAGTTGATAAAATAATAACTCATGACAAATAATTACCAATGTCAAACTAAAGCTTGAAAATTATCATACCAGCAATACATATTTAGATACACAGCTAAAACAATACTCATACAACAGTGTTTAAATATACTGATTTACACTAGTAATCAAAATAATACGTACTTGTAAGAACGCCATTTCCTTGCGAATATACTCCCGTGGCGCGGGCCACAACAATAACCTCTAACCAGTACGCCGCCACGTGCCGGCCGAGTTCTCTGTACCGTTCGCAACATACCAGTGAGATGCCACGCATGCGTATCCGTAGTGGGACATCCGTAGTGGGACAATTTTTCGTGCGTGCAGCCAGCGTTCATCGATTTATTAGACGTCACGTCAAAAACCCTTCTTCTTCCACGAGTTTTTTTTTTACCTTGCTTTAAACGAAACTTGGAAGTAGGAGCCCGAAGTAGACTTTATAAAGATCCAGTTATGAAAACCTTCGTTTTCTTGGGTTGGATTGAGTGCTAGACAAACAGAGAGCGCGCGACCATCAGGAATCACCGTCGTTTGTCAATGCATGTTCAATAGTAGAGGGAAAATTTGATATGACATGGAAATAATTGCAACATAAATTATTTTTGCGCCACGATGTCAGGATGTATGTCTTTAATTATTAGTTGAAAGTTTGTAGTATTTTTTGGGGAAAGTCCACCAATTTGGAAAATGGCGGCAAAAAAAAACAGTTTTAATTCCATTGGCCCTACCTTTCTACGTAACCAAATTTTATGAATATCCAATAAAATGTTTGAAAGTTATCGTCGTACAGTCACATAGTACAAACATAAATACAAACGTCGATCGCTCTGGTTGTTTCGGAGACCTCGCTTCGCTAGGTCGATTATTGGTTAAAATTCCCCTTTAGTTTTCTGTAATTCTGATTAGAGTCACCCTAAACGGAGATGTCACACTTGCGCGACCGGTCGCCATGGCCAGGGACGCCGGATTGTTCGTCGCTGTGTTTTCCATATTCTTCTAGCATATGTCTGAGTAGTATAGTCATGTCGGTTCTGGCACAGGCTTCAGGCTCAGGTGCCGGCAGCAGTCTTTGATTGTGTCGTCGCGGTCGCCACATCATATGTTCCTTGAACTTGAATCTTGCAGCCATATTGGATGTCTTTGACCCGGCCGCCATCTTGGATTTCGCCATTTTGAATTTTAAAGTCGCATCCTCCATATTGAAAATTCGTAATTATTATCCGAAAAATTCTGTAATCATTAAAAAAATTATAATAAAGGAATTGCAATTATAATTAATAACAACTAAGCCACGAAACTACAGAAAATAAGTATAAAAGCCTGCTGTCTTTATTAATATTACAGTTATTGTGATGGGTTTCCATTCCTCGCAATGGTTTTGTGTTATGGGTAGAGAAGATTTAGTGGTTTTATTTTTAGTCAAATTTTCGTTTTTAAAACGGATGTCTTCTGTGTTATTGTTTTATTTTTACAAATCCTGTTTTGTATACCTACTTACTCCACCAAAAATATGCAAAACATTTCACTGTGAATTATCAGGAGCGGGGCGTGGAATAATTAAGTGAGATCCGGAAGCGTTGAGTTGCAGGAGCAAGACCACGTGGGTCGTGCGGTATGTGAACAAGTGTGTCGGGTGTGCCCAGCTGCGGGAGATGTCCGACGCGGAGGCGGGCGGCGAGGAGGAAGGCGACCAGAAGAAGTTCTTCGCGGAGCGCGCCAAGACGGGGCGAGCCGCCTGCAAGAAGTGCAAGCAGAAGCTCGAGACGGGCAAGCTGCGGCTGGCCAAGGCCGGCTACAACCCCTTCGGGCCGGGCCTCCTGAAGCTGTGGCACCACGTGGCCTGCCTCTTCGAGGTGTTCTCGCGCCAGCGCAAGACCACGGCGCGGATCGAGTCGCCGGAGGACATCGAGGGCTGGAGCGACCTCGAGGACGAGGACAAGGACGAGATACTGCACTTCTTACCCGGGTGCTCCCGAGGTGACCTTGACGCCCTGTTTCCCCATCCTGGCTGTTGTGCCGCCAATTAGCAATTTTTGGTACAAATTTAAATTTGAATTTCGAACCATAATTTTACCAGCCATTTTGCAGCTAAAACTTTAACTTTTTCCACTCTCTGTACACTCCCATTTATTCATTATCAGGCTAGCCTCCCCAATCTGTTCCCAGTAATAGATCTCATTTTTGCAGAGTCTTTGCAAGCCAGCTTGTGTCTCTTCTTATCCCTGTTTTTGATGCACGCCCATCGACTGTCACGCAGTCTCCCAAGTTTGCTTCATATATAATGTATGGGTGTGTTAGCTTTGCGCTGCCAGACACACAGTCTTCCAAGTTTGCTTCACATGTAATGTATGGGTGTGCTTGTTTTGCGCTGCCAGACACGCAGTCTCCCAAGAAGAGGAAAGAGGAGGCGTCTGGCGATCCCAAGGCCGGGTCCAAGGCGGGGAAACAGGCCTCTGGGGAAGGGTCCCAGAAGGCGGGAGCGCCGCTGAAGAACGGCAAAGGCGGCGGCGGGGGCCGCGACCACAAGGACAACTCTTTCCGCGAGTTCCGCAAGCTGTGCATGGACGTGGAGAATGTGAGCAGCTACACGGCCAAGACGGCCGTCGTCGAGAAGATGTTCACCAAGGGCACGGACGGCGGTGAGTGTGCGAAGCGACGAAACACAAGGAACGCAGGACGCCAGAAGGGCAATTGTTACTTATTGCGTATCCTCGCATCACAAAAATATATTTTTACTAAGTAGAGCAGAGAGTTCAGTGTGTGGAGCAATGGAGTTGATCCGCCATCTTGGATTATGTCATGGCGGCCATATTGGATGACCTTTGACCTTAACCCCCGGCCACCATCGTGGATCCGCCATCTTGGAGTCCACCATTTTGTTTTCTGCCATTTTGTTTTCTATTTATTTCCTCCATTTTGAATTATGATGTCACTGTTGGAATTTTCGTTCTGGACGCCATCTTGAAAATCCATATTTACTATTAGAAAAGTCGGAAAATTTTTTTAGTTTAGTAAAAATTAATTTTATAAAGTAATACAATTTGAATTAATACAGGAGTTACATCATGGAGTTCTGAGTCCTCGGTTCGAAACCGGTAAAGGAAAAAACAAAAATGGGGACCGATCCTTCTCCCATGGTGGCTATTGGTAGACTGAACTCCCACCACTAATGCCTAGGTATATATATCGCCAGATAGTATGACATCAGGTCCGCCATCTTGTTTTAATCTGCTGGAAGCCGTCATATTGTTTTCGCCTGCTAAAGTGGACTGGCGACATGTTAGTTTAATTTTTATCTGCTAGAGTGCAGTAATCATTTATTACAGTGGCGTCCGCCTTCTTAAAATTTGGGCGCCATCTTGAAAATCCGTTATTATTTAACTAGACTCAGTATCAGTGACTGTCCGCGATCATAGTATTCTTGCTGAAACTTGACATACATTTCATATGCGAGAAGAAATCTTCCGGTTTCAAAGCCCATGTTCATGTAAATTACGGGTAGCTTCCGCAGTTTAAAAATATTTTTACATTATGTATTTGACAGTTATAGAATATGGAGTGGCTCACTCCTGCATTGAGCTGCTGTCTTCCAGTCTGAAGCCAAACGATGAAGTATCTTGATTTTCCATAGCGAAGCTAGACTTTACTGCCCAATTGATATGCTGACTTTGATGTAAGGCAGTGCGCTCGTGTTCTTTCATGCATCCTTATGGCCTTTCAGGGGGTTGTGACCCTCCTTTCAGTTGAAGTTTGATGATAGTAGTTAAATCAACCAACTGCTGTTCACAATTTTTCCGTGTATTTTATTACCGCGAATTGATTCACTTGGACCAATTACAGATTAAATATTTCTTATTTACATCGCGAATAATCTCTTGGGCACAAACAAATGATATCGAAAATGTACTTCTACAGAGTGTTCATAAAATAATGTTTTAGTTTCAATGGTGTATTTTAACAGTTTAATTTAGTCTATTTGCAATAAATCATACATCAAATTGAATGTAAACTGAAACAATTTTTTTTTTTACAAATTTGCAGTATGTGCACCTTCAGTTATACGGCACACATCCAACCTAAAGTACAATTCTTACTACACTTTGGTTAACACGTCCGGATCAATGAAGTAATCGCCTTTTCAATTCTGTCTCTTACTCTGGAAAATCATTAGGTAGCTTTGGAACGTAGATACGATCTTTTATAAAGCTCCAGAGAAAAAAAAATCACATGGCGTCATGTCACGTGAAAGTGGAGGGCAGCGAAAAAGAGCTCTGTCGCCTCGACCATTATGACGTTCAACCTCAGAGATTCCAATGGGGAGGGGCTCGATCTTGTTGCCAAATAAAGTTTACAGGTCAAGGCCGGATTTAGAGGTCTGGAGGCCTCGGGGAAACAGAGGAGCGGAGGCCTCCTGGCCCCAAATTATTTTCCAAATAAAATGAACAATTTTTTTTAGTCGAGTTTTCCAATAAATAATTTACTGTGAAATCAAGTAGATTCTCTTAGTATTTAAAAAAACAAACATACATAAATATAATCGGAGACAAGAATTGTATGAAATTAAATTTTAGTGTTAATGAACGGAACCTTCCGTTTGTGGAGGCCCTGGGGCTTTCGCCCCGGTTGCCCTCCCCTAAATCCGGCCCTGTTACAGGTCACCCTCTGCTTCTTTCGCGCTGCAAGCGAGAAAACAACAAAGCAGAACTCGCGCATGCGCTCATCTAAAACTGTTCGAGTTACTCTTTAACTGTGACCCTGAAACAGCATTCTACAACGCTTACAGTTGATTCTATTAATTTTTATAACGTGGACATTATTTTATGGACACGCTGTATTTTGATACACCAGGCTGTGTGCGGACATTCTTCAACGACCAGTTTTTCACTGAAAGCAACCGTGATACGTAGATATCCTCTGGTTAGAGCTGAATTAGTAATGGACGTGCACATTCCGTTCAGAAGAAGCGCCCACGTGTATCATGTTTGCGTGCCATGGAATATATATATATATATTTTTTTTTTTTTTTCGGGACTTGTGGTATTTCGGAACAGATTGAGCTCCGAAGTTAAGTCTCAAGTGTTTACGCGGAGCTTGGCTTGTTGTATTCTTCGCTCGGTTGTAAATGCGGTGCGTTAATTCGCCGTGGGTAATTACGAAGAACCTCGCCTCAGTTACCCTCAAAAATTCCGAATGTGGACAACAGATAGCTCTTCAAGTCATAATTGCAGGTCACTTGGGTGTAGTTTACAATAGTTTCTGCCACGGGTGTTTAGGCGACAGTGATGTTTTCGCTCCTCGAAAAAAGCACTGGAGAACGTTCGTATGTATTTTCCTTGTTTTTTAAATAATTTTAATAAATTTTTTTAAAATTAATAATTTTGTGTTGAATACTGAATTGGTACTATGATGATAACAGTTGTAGAGGAACTACCGACGTATAGAGAAATCAGTGTGAAGGTATCTGAAAAAATCGTACCCGATCATAGATATCGGGCGGCGGACACGCCCGATAAAGGCCGAAGCCACACGAAAGCAAAGCCTCAAGCCCATTATTTGCAAGGCCTATGAGAAATGCAATAGGGCAGAACCTACCAAACTACACTACTACGACGAAGGCCGGATAACGTATAGCATTCCTAATCGAGGGGCGTAGTTTTCATTCGACTGAAGGAGCTGTGGTTTGGACCGTTTACTAAAAATTATCATATAGATTTATGTTTTACATCTGTGCATTGTGCATGAAGTTTACAATTTTACCTCAGAACTGTCAAAATATGACATGATTACGTTCGTTGGTTTACATATATCACTGGGAAAAGAGAAACGTATTTTATACAATATTTAAATGCACCAGTAAGGAATCAATAAACACTTATTTCATTGTAACGTGCACATACAAAATGTAATTCAGATTTTGTAGTTATAGCATTGCATTAGCTGCTTGTATATTGATACAGATTTTGTAAATTCCACTGGCAAAAAAAATCTGTTCAATCATAGCCGCAAACATTTTTTTTCATGCAGAATAGAAACCTAAGATTCATTGACATGTAGTCAGACGCTTGCGTTCATGGATCTTCGGAATTTTTTGTTATTGTAAAAGTGAACGATAGCTTAGGTAAAGTTCTCGCAGAAATTACACTTTTTTTCCCCCTTGGTCTGAGTGAACGTAAATAAAATGAAAGCTTGATTTGATGTATCGCAAAATCGTGTGATATTTTTTTTTTTCATTGCGATCGCAAAATTGCACGGGCTTTCTGCGAACTTCGGATATGTTCGGTACAGCCCCTAGGATAGAGGGGTGTCCAACTCTTAATCCAAACCATCCTCTGTATCCGATACACTCCTACGCAATTAATACCTACATGCCCTAACATCCCTCATGTCTGTGCCCAGATTTGCCCTATGTCTGCGCAGGTTTTACCTGCATAGAGTTTGAAGCTAGTTTCAATGACAGGTAGTTAGTAACGGGGAGGAGTTAGTCATGGCGCCAATCGCTGCCACGTCTGGCCAATCCCCTCCTAGCACATGATGCATGATTCCTCGCATATATGTCGTAAACCCAGCATGAGTAGAGCGTATAGCCACCTAGGTTCTTCTCTATCCCGGAACCGTTGTACAAATACGCCTCGTTTTTAGTTAGGTTAGTAAAAGAAAACTGGGTGACGGGGTAAGGTAATTAAATCGTAGGATTCCCTAGTAGATGGTGCGCGGCGCTTGCGGGAAGCAATCGATTAATCGGCAATGGTCGATTGATCGACTGCGTCTTTCGCCGCGCAGAGATTACCTTCGCAGCCCGCGCGGAAAGAAAGAAAAAAAAAAAAACACCATCCTGAGAGGAGTCCTCGAAGCGCGCCTTTGCAGCAGTACGTTGTTAAGTTAGGAAGGTTGTCAATCAGTATTGACGGCCACGGGTATTAAACAAGCCAGAGACTGATTAAGACTTCTTTTTTTTTACTACAAAATCGTTTTGGGAGCCCCATCTTTTTTTACCAGCCATTGGGGCTGCTTTCTCTTATTTCGGTGCCAGTTTAATAAAGATGAGCAGTGTGAAGAAGACACTTAACTGATGTTAAAGAGTCACTTCGGTTAAAGGATCAAGATGTATTAGTTTTGGGAAATAATATAATATATTCACTACCAATTGTGATTGCGATTTTAGTGTTTTTTAAAGCGTGTCTCATGTTGCTTGACCCGTACTTTGACAGTTATCAGTAGTAACACATAGAAAGAAAAATAATATTCTGTACTTTTACAAAATATTCTCTTGGAAACCATTTGCCAAAAAAAAAAATAGTTTGTAATACTAAAAGAAAAATATTGTAACATTGTACCACAAATGGCTATGCCTATTTTTACATATATGAAATACGTTCTTCGAGATAATACTGAGTATTTCTTACGGAAATTGACGCTTAAATTTATATGTTAATGAATGTTTCGTTCAAGCATTTTTTTTTTAAACCACGGAAAGATGATCGAATATTCAACAATTTGAATTTGTTTTGTTGTATCATTTTTATTAATATGCGTAGTTAATACTGGAAAGCATTTCAGGGAACGGTTTCCAAAAAACTTTTAACAATTGTAGGTATTGGGACAACACAAAGCATAAATAATGCCCGGGTAAGAATCCGAACCCAGTATTTCTGGAAACACTATTTTGTAGTGATACAGTTGTTTTCATGTAAATGTACAAATGTAAAACTATCTGTGTATGTATATATATATAATACTTAGTTGTACTAGTAGCATCCATTTCGATTTCCAAAATGTTACTTGGCACAGCAAACACTTGAAACTAACAAGATATAGTAGCCTTACCTTATTTAAGAATCGTCTTATGAACCGGTTTTATTGTTTATGATTCTACTTCATCTATACTTTTTATTTAATTGATTTAGGGGAAGAACTATGCCACAACTTATTTTTGGGAGGATTACTAGTAAACTTATAGATTTAGAAAAACAACATTAAAAAAAAGTATTTCAACAAATTTGTAAGCTAAAATCATTAATAATCTGTGGTTTTTTGTAGTGCAGTGTAGTGGATCACTTGTAAAATCAAAACTTTCTTGTTATTACAAATTTTCATGAGGATTTTTTTTGAAGCACTTGTAAATAGATCTTTTTACAAACATGTAAAATTCAACTTGTTGAGACAAACTTTTACTTCTTGTGAAATGGGTCCCTGCTCTGCGCTCGGTACACTTAACAACATCGCAACGTAGTTTCCGCACCCGCCGCTAGTATTATATGTCGGTGCAGCTACGGCAACTATTGATTGGTTTTATTATAAGACCGAAATTTTAAAACCATATAATGAAACTGCTTCTATAAAAGCGAAAAAAATACTTCAAAAAATACTAAACCCCGACTTTGTACCGGATTCTCGACAAGGAATTGTATTAATATACTGCGCAACCTGGTAAAAAATTCACTAAATAGTTATTACTATAAATTTTCCCTTTGGCTTTGTGAACTTTGGTTCGCGCCATCCGCCACAGATGGCAGCGCCGTGGTTACACATTTCCGTTCAATGCGACTTCCGTTCCATTCACGAAATTACTACCGCCAAATGCCGTATACCGAGAACTGAGATATCTCTTGTCCAGTTGTGTCGTCTGTCGCGCTGACGTCATGATCGGTTTTGAAAACCGTTATTCGCGTCGCATCCATCGCTCCAGTGCCGCCAGCTCTTCGCGACGGAAGAACGGACGAGTGGGTGTAATTTTTTTTTCTGTTTCATTTATTTTTAGCTGGTGATCGATGGAAAATCACTGACCTTGCTATCGCACATCTTGTTAGCGAAACATCCATTTAGCGATCCTTACAGCTCGGAAAGTGTATAGTCTGTCGATTGTTGATGTGGAACACGTGTCGATATGGAATCCGCCTCCCGCGAAGGGGGGTGGGGGCGGGTCGTAAACGCTGATAGCGTGGGGTTAATTCTCTGGCGACCTTTGACTTCTTTCACTTGCGTTTTTATTTTGTGTTTATGTGTGTTATTGGCGGAAAGTGCGAGAAAGAAGTCTTCTCGGTGTGATTTATGTTCCAACGGCTCGGTGACTTTGTTTTTTGAACGTTTCATGTGCGAACACAACACTGCAACTATCGTATTGTTTACTTTAAGCGTGGGCGTGGCCAGTGGGTGGTCCGTCCGGGTATACACCAATGGCGGCTTCAGAATGACTTTTCGGGAGGGGCTATCGCACAAAGAATAGTCATAGTTGCAAAAAATGAAAGTGGTCACATATTGGCCTTGGAATATTATTTACAAATTACAGGTTTCAAATACAGAACCTTAGTAGCTCCATGCAACTTTTGATGAGATAAAAGTTTAACATATGAAATTAAATATTTAAGTAAACATAAATATACACTTATCAATAAAATTGGTCTCGGGAAGGGCTATCGCCCCCACCGCCCCCCTTCTGGAGCCGCGCTTGGTATACACAAGGCTGTCATGACTGACAGGTGTCACATGTCACCTCTCCTGCGGTTTGCAAATCCCATGTAGTAGTACCTTTGAATATATATACTGTATAGAAGTCGCGAGTGGATAGGATTTACTCTACGTTTTTCAGAAGCGTATGATGAGCAGCTTGGGAACTTCACCGCTGCAGTGCGCTGCCGTAACGCCCTGTATCGTCTTAGTTGTTATTTACACGTTAGAGCGCAGCTCTGTCGCCCGCTGGCATTCCCCGCACCCCTTACCTATCATTCCCTGCAGCTCAAGTTCGTTCAACGGGAGGGGGAAGGGGTGTTTGAAGAGTTCGACACTTGTCCGCTAGGGACCACCACCAGTCGATGCCCTAGAGATGGTGGCGATTGCGGCGGTGAATTAACCAACTACCTCAAAACCGTATTAGATATTTTAACCTGGGCTGGCGACTTCTATACAGTATATATATTCAAAGGTAGTACACAGAAAAAAAAGTTCTTTTATTTTACAAAAGATTCCTTTGGAGACCAGTGACCTTCCTATATCACATTTATGACTTCACTTATTACTATGTGAACAGAATCTGACAATACGGATAAGGTTTTTTACCATGTATTTTTCTCGAAACAGAACATGACCAATTTATCCTCCCCCCCCCCCCCTAATTTTCCGTATTTTACCGTTTACGTGTTATCCTTGACTACGCTGTCTACTATATATGAGGCACCTGTGAAATAATTAAATTAAAAATATAATAAGGGTGATAAGTTTATATATCGCATGATGAGCAAACATTTACTTTGGCCCTTATTTGAGGAGGGGAGAGGTGATCAATAAACGCCAAAATTACGGGTCAAAAACAATAAACTGCTGATATTTGGTGCTACAATAAATTCAGTGACTAAACAAAATTGTTGATAATAGATTTTTAAGATTGAAAAACATTTAAAGAGTTTTTGATTGTATCATTAAATTTTACATGTCGATATAATTCAGAGTACATTTATAGCGTTTGCATAATTGCGTTACTGTGAATTATTAATAAAATATTTTTAAGATTCCATTCTTTGAGTTTTAAGTTTCGCTGTTGGAAATCTAGAATCATCGCTGTTGATAATTTTTTAAAAGGGAATATTTATAAACCAAAATTTTGGCATCTTGGTTTCAGCTGTCTGTTGGTAATAACTATTTTCTGATTTTTAATTTTTAAAACTTGGCTTCTGTGTAACATCCCTATCCCTATTATTAATACCATATATTACATATATTATTAATATTATAAATGCGCAAGTGTGTTTGTCTGTTTGTCTTTTCACGCAGCAGCTGAGCAACGGATCGACATGAATTCATACATATAGATAGTTTATGGGCCGGAGAGTGATAGAGACTACATATTGTTAAGAAATTCCATCGCTAAGGGAGTGAAAAATGGGTAAATTCAATTTTATGATAGAAACTAGCTGCAATACCCGGCGTTGCCCGGGCTGAACACAGGGTTTAGTTAGTAATTGTCTTCTTTATTTGAATGTCAAGTGTGAAAATTAATTTATATCACTTTCAGATCCCGACAGACGTTGTTCTGCCTGTTTATAGTTATTTACCTGGTCTGTATGTAATTTAGATTTTATAAAGCAATATAGAAAAAAAGATGAAAAATAAGAGATTACTAATATTAAAAAGATTCCATTATCTAGCTAATGCTCGGCCTGCATTGCAATGCCTCATTCAGTTTGGTTTTGTAATATGTTTGAAGTAGTTCCACATATACAAATCATCTATCCATCTCTCTATATATATTTATCTCTAGCTACATCTATATACATCTATGTATCTCTCTATCTCTATTTGTCTCTTCATATCTACATATATACTTCCCACTATCTCTATATCTTTTATATATGTCTCTATATAGCTCTATACATCTATAGGCATATCTCTTTATCTAACCCATTTCATTCTCTATACCTCGCTCTATCTCAACTTATCTCTCCGTCTCTATCTCATTCTCTCTCTGTCTATATATATATCACTCTATCTCTGTCTCTTTTTTATATTTAAATAAATTGTGTCATGCGTGCGCACTTATACAACAAAAACAGACGAAGTGCCGCTATATAAAATAAACACTTTTTTTTTTTGCACGATTCGTGCTCCAACTATTGAAAAATAGTTATACCATTTCAGTAACCTTCATGGGCATGCGCTTAACAAATCACCAAAATTTCATCGCAATCGGATGAATGGTATAGGAACGCATACGGCACAAACAAACGAAAATTAAAGACATGACAAACGCATCAAACGATGGTGCGTTTAAAATTCAAGGCAACTCTATCTATTGACGAAGTTACGAACAAAACTGTTATTAGCGCCTTTATTTTGCTAGCCGCTGCGAGCTCCACTAAGCGGACTGGTCTCACCAAGGAGAAAAATATTAATTTGCCAGACCTTACTATGTGTATGATAGTGTGTCAGACATAGAGAAATGACACTCACTCACTATTTGTATGTCTATGACCTATGTTTTTTTCTGTTATAAAATGAAATTATCACTTTTTCACTCCCTTAGGGATGGAATTTCATATTAATATGGGGTCTATGTGTTAATCCAGGTTATAAGCTAGCTGTAGGCCAAATTTCATTCAAATCCATTCAGTAGTTTTTACGTGAAAGAGTAACAAACATCCATCCATACATACTTACAAACTTTCGCGTTTATAATATTAGTAGGATTCATAAGAAGTAGGTTATAGACACACAGACAGTGAGTTTGTGCCATTTCTCTATGTCCGCCTCACAGTCATTTAGTAAGGTCCGGTAATATATATCTTTATACTTGGCGAAACCCATCCGCTTAGCGAAGCTTGAGGCTGCTAGCGATCTAAAGGCAGTAATAACAGTTTAATTTGGAACTTCTTCAATAGAATGCGTTGTCTTGAATTTGTAAGGCGCTATCGTTTGCAGTGTCCGTCACGTCTTGCCTAGGGGTTACCTGCCTTCCCACAAAATTGAGGTTGTGATTGGCGTCCCGATTTCGCTGAGGCGTAGCCTTGATGCACCGAGATTGTGCAATCAGTGGGACTTTAAAACCAAAACTTTCCTCTGTTTTTCAAGTGTATGTCGTACAGACTTGAAACTCGATAGTGGTGTTCCTACTTCAGCTAGTAGTATATAATTGAGGGGGAAGTCTCAAGTCAGTGGCTACGTGCTGCTAAAAATAGCCCTTCCCCCCCCTTTTTTTTTAAGGAAATGGCGTCGAGTATTGAATTTTTTTTTGGGAATTATTACAATTGTAAAAAAAATTGTCATACTTTGTTATGGTTTTTTGAAAATATTTAATGCACAATATCGGTTTTGTAAAAGAAAATTAAAAATACTAAATTTTAAATATTTTTACTGCAAAAAGTAACTACTTAAACTAATTGGCGTCGTCTTTGGTTTAATATCTCTTTCCCTTAAGATATTAGGAAATGGTTAAAATTAGTTTTCATTTTTTTATTTGGAATCTACATGGAATAAGACACAATTTTTAAAGATAGCATGGTGATAGTTTCAATATGAGTCACTTAACAAAAAAATTAAAGAAAATTATTTCAAAGTCTATTTATTATGATCGCTAGCCATTTTGTGTAATTGGTTTTCTTAAGAATTTTCAGGGAAAATAATTATATAACTACTATTTTTTCCCGTAAGGTTGGTGTCAATAAGGCAAGGTTATTCGACGTTATTTTCGAAAGGGAGGAAAAAAAAAATGTTTTGAATGCTTTCGCGTGTTACAGAGTTAAGCAGCAAAATATTGCTTACGGCGTTCCGCTCGACTCCAAACTTTCAAAACTTTTTTTGAAGTCTTACAATTCCCAGTTTCTACCGCTACATTAATTTTACAGTTGTTAGGGTCGGGGGAGGGAGGGTGGATGTTTTCATGTTTAGCGGAACAAGGTAAAAATGCTTACAGTGTTTGCTGTTTTGAAGGAAGTAGTTTTGATTCAAAAGACTGTTATTTGCGAATTTGGTAAATTGTTAGTAATTTTTGTTGATGTTCATTTCTTAATGTTAGAAGGGTTTTCATCCTGAAATGATTGAACATAAACCGCAGAATATCGTAATTCGTTTGCCGCTTCGTCACAAGCAATCAAGGGTTGTATATTTTTTCTTACCAACTAGGAAGACAAAATAAAACTGTTTGTTAAATTTTTATATCGGTCAATAATATTTATTTATTTATTTATTTATTTATTTATTACGCACGAATGCACTTTTACGTCGCTTTGACATCTTTCCCGTCAGCCACTTTTTTATTATGTTTTTATATAAAATCGTGTTAAATCGTGTAGCGCCCATGTGCAGTCAAATACGTGATATGAACTTCGATCTGTTAATTATTTTCAGTGAAGTTTTCAACGAAAATGAGCCATTTTCTTTGTAGAATTCGCATAATGCACGCCTTAAATACAATAAATTCAAAAGCAAGTATTTGATAAATTTTGGTCCGATGCAGTTTTTTTATGTATAAGTAGATTGAAAACTGATTTAGTAGTTTATAACTACGTAGCTGATAATAGTTAAATGTTTGTTCAAAATTTGGCAATGTGCAAAACAAAAATACTGATCGAATGCATTTGATATTGACGAATTTATGACACTTTAATTTACACCTAACCCCAATAACTACAGAAAAATTTATCATGAAAGAAAAATTTAAAGTAAAAAGTCATATTTTTATATTTTAAAGCCTGAGTCTTTATAATAGATAACTCGTGATGTTGGAAACCGTTAACTAATTACCGTTTGATCGTTTTTATAAAATTCTGCCGTAAGGAGTTTAAATTAACGCGTAACCAATTATTGTTATTATTTTTAGTTTGTTGGCTAGAGGCGAATACTTCACTTAGGCAGTAAATTATGTTATTCACAACAAAAAAAAGTTAAATACGAGCGTACAAAAGTAAAATGCAATAAATATAAATTGCTGTGAAATAAATTTATTTGCTCAAAAATTTTCGTTCAAGTGAACCATGTATACAATTTAAATGTACTGGAATATTTAACCATTATAGTTTCAGAGACAAGAAAAATCTCTCGGCGATCGAGGCCTCGACAGCCCGGGAAAATCCTGGCACTCGGACTTTGTGTCTTCTCCTCGAGACAGCCACCTGGGAGTTAAAAAATTTTATACCCCGAGACAAGAGAAATCTCCCGGCGATCGAGGCCTCCACTCCCCGGGAAAAACCTGGCGCTCGGACTTTGTGTCTGCCCCTCGCCACAGTCATTTGAGAGTTTGAAATATTATACCGGGGCACTGGAAAAATCTCCCGGCGATCGAGGCCTCCACACCCCGGGAAAAACCTGGCACTCGGGATTTGTGTCTACCCCTCGACGCAGTCATTTTGGGTTATATAGGGGGTAATTTTTAAAATTTTATATGTTTTTTACATGTGATTTTTATCCCTTTTTTTTAAACAAATATAGTTTTTAAGTTCACTCGTTTGTCTAGTAAAAAAGTGACTCTTTTATTAATGTACCATCAATTTTTACAGTTCTACTATTTTGTTTGTAATAATACATATACACTACCAAACACTTGTAAAAATATAAAAAATAATCATGACCTATTGTTTAAATAAATTTGTAATATTATTGTGAGATAAAAAATAACTAACCATATATTTGTAATGAGTATGTTTATGGTTTTGTTGATGTTTTTCATATATTTATAATTATTCTCAAACACGTTCATTTACTTACTTAATTATAATTATTGTACACTTCAGTTTCTCTATATTTTTTTTCTGTAGTTCTGTGTTTGATGAATTAAAACGTGCGACAGATTAAAATATGTTAAAATATGTTTAAAAAAAGTAATTTATATTTATTGTCCTTTGGTATGGCGTGTGTTGTGTTTAAACTTTAAAGAAAATGGCGTTTATCTCATGGCCAGTCGATCATCTAATTTATATTAAATTTAGTATTTGTTGCATAAATGTGAAGTTATGACTCAAAGTAACTGTCAAATTTTGATTCTTTGAGTAAAGTAGATGATAAGATTCAATTTTTGTTTCTTTACAAGAATACCAGAAACTATTCTGGATGTAATTTAATCGATATATATTATTAAATGTATTTCACATCCTTGTTTGGAATTTCAAATTCAGTAAACATCGGTATAAACATGGTTGGTATTGTACAACTCTTTTACCTTTTCGTAAATGAGATCCTGCAAAGCCTTGCAGAATATGATGCAGTCCAAGACATTTATTTATTATAAACTTAAATTTTATTACAAAAAAACTAGCCGGAGTTAACGTCGGTTCGCTCGGACAAAGCCAGACACTTCCTGTCAAACTGGAACCGGAAGTCTCTTCGAAGGTCCAGAACTTTCTGGGACATTCTAATTTCAATTTTTGTTCCTACTTAGTGACTGATGTAAAGGGTGAAAATTCTCTTGAAAACATTTTTCGGCTGCCGCCAAGTGTTTTTCAAGTACGCATTTAACCTGCCAGTTTTCATGCTTGGGCAGTAAAAAATTTTTGTGGCTAAAAACGTAAGCTGGTAGTATGCAGTATGTTTTCATTAGGCCTTAAAAATGTAAAAAAAAAAAAAAACTTTTAAGAAGTCTGAAGTAGTTCCAATTATGAATATGTTCCCCTCCCCCTCCCCCTGAATATTAGCTACATTAGAGGTTACTTTAATAAAAAAAATCTCACTAGTACAAAATTATTTTACATTACGGGCGTTTTTTTAGTATAATATTTATCTTTGATCTCCACATAAGACTAAATGTCACGTAAAATTCTAAGAATGAAAATTTGATTTTATAGTTAGGAAAAAAAAAACTCCACACACAATATTAATCAGCTTCATAGTTGCAAAAAAAAAAATTCTGTTTTGACCAGCCCAAAAAAAATTTGCGAATCATTCATGCTTGGGGGGCAACAAAACGATTTTGTAGTGTCAACAAAGTGACAACGAAATTTCGCTTACGCTATTAAATAAATGTTGTTAACAACAAAATATAACGCCGTTACCATAAACATAACAAATATTTTTAAGCCAAACAAGGAATCTTACTAAAATACTGCCTATATTATTAAAGTTCATTAAACAATTAATGCCAAAACGAACCCCCTTTTTATTTGTGAACTTTGTCTCGCGCTATCCGCCAAAATGGCGGATACCGTGGTTGTTACACGTTTTCGTTCCTTGATTACGTCGCGATCACGAAATTACTTCCAACAAATGCCGCATATCTAGAGCTAAGATGTTACACATAAAAAAAAAAAAATTTTGTCAGGAAAATTTTGAATTCACGTCAGGGAAAAATTTGGAATTTCGGTCGGGGAAATTCCGTTACAAATTTTCGTGCACACGCTGTGAAGCTGTATCTAAATATTGTTTTCTGTTGTATCTGCCATGGGCGTCGCAACCGGGGGGGACGGGGGAGGGGGGGACACGCCCCAGCCCCCCAATAATAAAAGTTTTCAATTTCGTCCCCTCCAATAATATATTTAGTTTCGTAGTTATATTAAAAATATGATTTTTGTGATATAACCCATATGTTGCGCATGGTGTATTTAGTCCAATCGTAGTAATGTGAGCACTTTTTAATTCGATCTTCGTGTAAAATCAAAATCAGGTCCGATACCAAATACAGATATGTTAACTGTGTTTTTACAAATTTGTTCTCTGAAATTATTTTTTAGAAAAAATAAATTATATATTGCAACCAACTATAATTAGAATATTTAGGAAAGAAAAATGCCTAAAATCCACCTTTTTGCACCTTCAAACCCCAAATTTTCCCGGCCCCCGCTTTTTTCCCCCGGGGGATGGATATTCCTCAACAACTAAATCAATTGAAGTCCCCCACAAAAAATATATCCTTGCGACGCCCATGTCATCTGCGACTCACCTGGTAGTTCGCTAGTCGCGTGCTGTCCGGAAGAAACGTTTGTGGTCGCTGGCGGACGAGATGCTTATTTTCCTTTTTTCTTTTTTCTTCCTGACCTGGTGCTTGATGAGGCGGTGGTACGGAAGCTTTAGCCTCGCCGTCGTCACGATGACGACTTTTTCTCGTGACCCGTGTGTCGACGAAACGTTCCCGCGCGCGTTCGGGTTTTTTTGATCCGTACGACGAACTAACGTTACGTTATGTTTCCCGCGTAACTTTTATAAACACCCCGGGTGGGTGTGGGCTGAGAAGGGGGAGGTGAAGAAAAAAGGGGAAGGGAGGATACTAGCTTTTGTTTTTCTCTCCCCCCCCCCACTCCAGAAAATCTGCTCTTCGGATACGTCGGAATTGCGTATCGGGGAGATGACTTTTTTTCCAACAGCCAGTCAGCATGTCTCCATCGTCGGAAACACACACTCTCTCTCTCTTTTTATTCTTCCTTTTTGCGTTAAGAAGTCACGATAACTCGTTCTTCTTAATCGATGACCTCAGCTTCATCACCGGGGCTCGTTTAGCTTACACTGAACTCGTGACCTGGCGATGAAAATTCCTTTTCATTTTGTTTCTCGGTGGCAGATGATCGAAAAGGGTTGGGGGGGGGGGAGGGGACGAAAAAAATAAAAGAAAAGAATAAGGCTGACCAGATGTGCTGTGTCTTTTATTTCCTCTTCTCGGGAGTTTTTTTCTTTCTTTTTTAAAGTGTTATCGTGAGTGATGGAGAAGTCGGCTCACGATATAGTACGCCGCCGGCAGCCGATTCTCGGCCGCGCCCTGTGTTAACTGCAGATAGCAGGGGCCAAGAAAAGTGGGTTAGGCCGGAATCACAATAGCCCGTCGCCTCTGTCAGACGCCTGTCCTTCCGTCAATCTTCCGCCCGTCAACGCCACGCGATTCACAACACGACTTCATCCGTCCGTCAGAACATTTCATCCCAAAAATTAAGTGCTCCCTATAATCCACGGTTTTTCCTTTTAAGATTGGGTCGTTACCATAACGCCGAACGTACAATAACGCCGAATACCATACGCATCGCCGAATGCCAAATTGACCGCAACGCCGACAGCTAGAAAACTGCTGTGTACCACAACGCCGAAATACAGTAACGCCGAAAAATGTTTCTGTGGGGTGTGGGGTGTGGGGAGGGGGGAGGGGGAGGGGAGGGGGCACACGAGCAAAATGAAAAACAACTGAATGAATTTGTGTGCTAACCTTACCTAACCTAACCTTTGTGGCAGTCGTGCAATGACATTTTTCGGGGTTAATGTATTTCGGCGTTGTGGTACACAGCAGTTTTCTAGCTGTCGGCGTTGTAGCTTTGAATATATATACTGTATAGAAGTCGTCAGCCCAGGTTAAAATTTCTAATACGGTTTGAGGTAGTTGGTTAATTCACCGCCGCAATCGTCACCATCTCTAGGGCATCGACTTGTCGTGGTCCCTAGCGGACAAGTGTCGAACTCTTCAAACACCCCTTCCCCACCCTCCCACAAACATGCGTTGTCCTCCACCCACCCTCTACCCCATCTCTCATCCCTACAGTTTTGTGACGCACAAACTCCCGTTGAACGACCGTGAGCTGCATGAATGATTTTGGTTTCGGGTGCGATGCGGTTGAGTGTATTCGTTCTGTAAGCGGTTTTCTTAGTTTTCGAGGAACGATGACAAATTTCAGAATGGGCAAGAAATGTTATTACACTGGTTGTTTTAATACGAGAAACAGTACCGCGGGTCAAATTGGTTTGTTTTTACTACGACACACGTGCTTCCGTGAGGTTATAGAATTATTAACATATTTTATTCTCGTTCACCTCCACGTGAAGTGTGTTATTATGTATAGGAAATTAAATTCTTGCAAAATAAAACAAAACGACACTTGTAGACACTACTGTTATGAGTTACGCATGATGACCCTGCCGTATGGTGTATGTAAATTTTTACAATGTAATTTACGTCAAATAACGCAAAGTAAATAATTTGTGACGCTGAAATTCACGATTAGGTATAAGGTTGAAACATTAAAATTCTACCTTCAACCGTACACATGTAAGAAACACAAATGTTTATGCGACACTCAAGTTTAACGAACACTTAAGTGTGTGCCCTATCGAACATGAAAATAGGTATAAAATATTGTTCGGCGTTTTCCCCATTATGTTGACTTACCTTCAAATTTACTAATACACAAAAACACGTAACAGTCATTATAATTACGTTAGGACCGTAGTAAAAATGCGGCGTTTTCCCCATTATGTTGACTTACCTTCAAATTTACTAATACACAAAAACACGTAACAGTCATTATAATTACGTTAGGACCGTAGTAAAAATGGAAAATGATTGTGCTAATGTTGCCTTTTAGGATTTTTATTATTAACAATAATAAATTGAAAGTATTTACATTATTAGTGTAAATGAAATGAGAATAATGGCGTGGTTCAAATATCAACACAAATAGGTTTTTTTTCCTTGTTTCGTTTGGCGCATCAATATATGTATTTTTCAACACCAAAATCTTGCAAACGTGTAAATGTGTAATTATTTTCGTTTTAATAATATGTGATTATTTTCCTAACCTACTGAAAGATTTCATCACAACCTAGTAATACACTACGCATAAGTAATATTTAATCTTGAATGTTGAGACAGAATAATATTTTTAGCAGTAATGTAGGCTACTTCAATGTACGCATATTTTAATGTAATTATTTTGAGAAGGTTATTTTAATAATGACATAGTAGGTACACTGTGATTACTGATATTGATTGATAAAAACAGGTTCTAATGACAAATTTTTTTTAATGTCTTGAATGGATTTTGAAAAGTGGTAACGACAAACTTCTGTAACTATCAGACAACAAACCTAGAAACCGTGTGATATGCGCTGATCATTTTGAAGTGAACCAATTTAAAAAATGAACGTAAGAAGTCATTAAATTATTTTGCTGTTCCTCGAATGTTCACACCATGCAAATCCACGCCACTAACTGAACAAAGCTTCAACACAGAGGAGACTGCTTCCAGTCCTTGTTCTTTGACACTCCATGAAGAACATATTTCAGAAGCTGATCCCCAAATAAATCAGTCACATGTTAAATATTTGTTTCAAAAGAAGATTTTCTGCTTTAATGCAAGCATGCATTGGGAAAGAAACAAAATCAGCGTTCCCAATGTGGTTCGACACGTGCGGCAATCACAAAGAGTTTCTTTTACGGACTCTGGTGCGCTGCCGTATTTTCCATCAGGTGAAATGGAGCTCGAGACAAGAACGTGATGCAAAACGAAACAATACAAATGTGATAGAAAATAGTAGACTGAAAAAACTTAAACACCAATAATATGTATGATGACGCTACATGAGTGAACCATTGTTTTTCAACTAAATATATTTGTATGAGTAGTACGTGTGCGTGGTGGTTTGCAATATATTCTACGCTGGCGTTGACATTTAATATTTTAATTTTTCTGATAGTGGTTTACTTCAAATATGACAAATTACAGCTGCTAAATCACTCATTCGCAGTATTGTTGGTTGTTTCTGTAATTGTTGGACATAGTAATAGGGATGACCCATTTGTTTATAACAATCAACTAAAAGAATAACGTAAGATGTTTGGAGATGCACGTGTCATAAAAAATAACTCGTACGAAACTTTAGAGTTCACGTGATTCGCAGCGATTTTGTTTTGATATTCACGGTGTGTTTTTGCTATAAACACCATAAAATTCCAACTAGTAGATATTTTATTTACCATGCACTATTTATTGTGTCAATAACACCCACAAACGTTTTCATGTATCAACGAAATACCAAAAATAAATAAACACCAGTTTCCCAGAATACCATAGACATGCATGCTAATTTATCGTGATTGTTTACGCCGGATCAGGCGAGAAAATAAAATAACAATTAAATAACACAAATTCGCCGCAGTCAGTCACTACGTCATATTCTCGGCCAGCACGAAACGGGAAGCGACAACCGACGTCACACGCCAAAGGTTGTATAAATGTTGTCACGAACTGCCATATACACCTTATCTAAACTAAAGTAAAAAAAAATAACTTCCTACTTCGTATGATAGCATATTTAATAGTTCCGAAATCTGCTACATGGGCTGAAAGAGTAAAAATGTACAATGAAAAAATGTAAACAAACAGTCAGCTTGCTGACTTCCGCTATCGTGACCGAATTGTGACTTTACATATTGTTCCCTAGCTCCCTAGAATTTTATCTCGATGGTCAAAGCTTGGCGCGTGGAGCAACCGTCCCGTTGGTGTGTTTTCAAATACTTTATAATGGTATGTTATTTCCGTACAGCGTGCGGGGTAGAAACCTGCAGATGTTTGTATGGCAGCCGTAAAGGAGGGTATCAGGGGAATGAACAAACCGGTTTTGTCGCTGACGCTTGTGTGGAGGGTGAGGGGGAATGACAGCGGGCGACAGTGCTGCGCTCTAACGTGCAAATAACTACCTAAGACGATACAAGGCGTTACGGCAGCGCACTGCAGCGGTGAAGTTCCCAAGCTGCTCATCATACGCTCCTGAAAAACGTAGAGTAAATCCTATCCACTCGCGACTTCTATACAGTACTAGCTGCCCGACCCGTCTTCGCACGGCTATACTAATGGAAAAAAATTAAGCCACATCTCCCATTTACAGTAACGGTAAATAAAAGAATTCAGTGAAAATATATTACAATGCTGTATAATGTACCGGAGAGAAAATGAATAGCACCGATGGTTTCCCGACTCGTGCACGCAACGTACAACTGATGTACCCGTACTTCGCTACGGCAGTCTACAGGCAGATCACTCTTGTGCCGCTCATTATACATGCCCCTCCTTGTGGGTACGCCACTGCCGCGCGATGTCCGTTGCCATGGAGACGCAGAAGGCAAGAACAATGCAAAATCCTGTTCTCATGCAGACAAATTACCCACTGTTGCCTGGTTTTAACCACCCATGGGATCTAATTTTCGGAAAATGTCATCCTGCGTAACATACGGAACATTACTGTGACGTTTCAAGTCTGTAAAATATATATACTTAAAAAAAGGGCAATTTTTTATATTTAAAGTACCCGCAAAATTTCAACGGTAATGAGGACTGCACTAACAATGAAATAGTCGTTGCCATAGAGACGAATGAAGTATAAACAAAGCAACAGCCGTTTTCATGGTGATTTCCTACCAAAAACTGGAAATAAAATAAAAATTTAGGGGTGGACTACCCCTAACATTTAGGGGGATGAAAAATAGATGTTGGCCGATTCTCATAGATACCGGATAAGCACAAAAAATTTCATCAAAATCGGTCAAGCCGTTTCGGAGGAGTATGGCAACGAAAACTTTGACACGAGAATTTTATATATTAGATATATATTCAAAGGTTGTAGTAAATTTGGCATTCGGCGTTATGGTTTTCGGCGTTATTGTACGTTCGGCGTTGTGGTGCGTCCCCTTCAAGTTTTACATCTATGTTGCTTGCTCTTCATGTCGTTCCTGTACGCATTGCACTAGCATTTCTTCGGGAAAAGTTCACGAGTCGTGATCGAGTTGTTTGGACATGAGTTTCAACAACCACAATAATATCGTGCAGAACATCTAAACCTAAACGAACAAATATAAAAACTCCACAAACCTGTGTTCTTTGTGACGGTTGACCGGCGCAACTAAGTTAAAGAGTTCGTCAAGCTTTTGATTGACGGAGAGAATTTTTCTGGCCATCCGATTGGCTGGAGGTCACGTGATCGCAGGGCCCCCACATGGCCGGTGCTACCGTTGCTATGGCAACGGGGCCCATGGGTCTAGGGTAGGGTGACCAAATCATAAACTTGAGAAAACGGGACACATCCAAGGAGGGTTTGGGGGCGATACCCTCCAGCTAAAGAGTCAGAGGGGCCTCCATCGTGACGTAATCATTGAAACATGCTCTTTTTGCTAATTTTAGAGCTATAAATCTTTTTCAATTTAACTATGAATATGTAATTTAATTTAAATTGTGAGGCATATAGTAAATAAAAACAACAGTTTTGCAGTGAATACTTATTTATTACTTACTTCAAATCATAATTAAACAAGATAACTAAAATTGTTAATCAAAGTTTTGTTAAAAATCTTTAGGATTTCAATTGGGGATATTTTTCTTTCGTTCCAGCCAATTTTAAAACCTCTTTCTTTTCCAATATAAAGTTGTAAAAACTAGAACAGTCCATTTTTAAATTGTAGAGTACCTGCAAGATCGCAGAAAGGGTATCCACTCCCATCTTGTTCCTTTCATCCGTCCATTGAATGTTCATAAGCGAAAAGATTCTTTCAGTATTACCATTATGGGCAGGGATCGCAAACACATGCTGGCATATCTTCAAAAATGCAGAGTGCTGTTCTGGCCTGGTATGGGAGAGTTCAACTGTCGAGAAGAGGGGAAGACGGCCCGAGAAGAGGCACGGCAAAAGTGTATCATCAACCCAACGTAAATACGGGACATTTAGGCGTCCCGGGAGACTTTTTCGGGACCCCGTGTACGATTGTTAAAAAACGGGACAATCCCGTTTTTACGGGACGTTTGGTCACCCTAGTCTAGGGGGACTGCGAAGGAAAGAAAAAAAACTTAAAACAAAAAAGTAGACAATTTTAAATAAATCATAGAAAACAATTAAACAGTAAGGCCTAAATTTAGTTACCGATGAAATATTCCACCAGAGTAATATTATTCGGAATATGCTGTGCGTACAGAACGTGTCTGAATCTACAACTGTGAGTAACGAAACCACCACCACCAATAATTGACGTGATACCATGTTGACAGTGCAGAACACTTACACTCATTTATTTGCCATTATTCGAAATCAATTTACGTAGACAATCGAAACACTGACTTAAAACTAGTTTTAATGTGTTTTAAAAATATTTATGAAAAGGTTAAAAAACATATATAACTAAAACAATTTACATAAAGGAAAAAAAAAACTTTTTTATCTCTGTTAGAAAAAAAGGGGGGGGGGGGGGGCATCATGACTTCTAGCAACGGGGCCCACACGATGTGAGATGTCTGTCGTGATCGACGGATGGATGTCAAACGGACAGAGGCAACGGGCTTGTGCAATTCCAGCTTTGGTTTACGATGGCCTGGCGCGTGTGCCGTTATGACCTTCAAAATTTATATATAAGTGTGTTTATCGAACAATCGCACGGTGAGTTATTTTCTTCGTCACTTTATGTAATAAAAAAAAACGATCAATCATGAATTAGTTTTTGATTTTGATGGAATAAATAAATTAGATAATGTATGTGGTGCATAGTAGTATTGGTGGAAGAGGGTGTTGGTATAGAAATGGGAGTTCGCCTTACATTGGTTGCACTTGGTTGGAAAAAAAAAATGTGGTTTTATTGTTATATCTCCGGCTTCCATCATGTAGTTAAATAAAAAAAAATATATATGCCAGTTTTTAATTCTAATCATGAGCTTTTAAACACAAAAAGATTAATCAAAATCGACCCAATAGGATTTGCGCGATACTCGAACAAACAAACAGACAAATGTTCAATAATAATATAGAAATTCAATAAAAAATAATCCAGTAATAACCTTTTTAAATTTTTTTTAACTTAAATATAAATATATACATTAATTGATACAAAATTTATATGTATTACCTGCGTGGTTTTTGCTAAAAAGGATAAATACATTTGAGATCTACTACATCAACGTAAGTACGCTTTTACGTATCACTTTTACACGGCTCAACTCTGAAAGCCAAGATAGTTTATTTCTGTATTTGTTTTGAGTTAATAAAATAAACTACGCAGTAATATATCTAGCATATATATAGGCTATATATATATTATAAACAATCTTGGCTTTCAGAGTTGAGCCGTGTATAAGTGATACTTATAAGCGTACTGAAGGTTCGCTTTGTATTGCAGCAGGCATCGTCGGCAACATCGGTAGAGATTACCGTTTCGACGCGGAAGACCAGAAAGTTTCATTCCCAATTTGAATTTTCCCACTTCAATACTGTTTCAGTCGGTAACTTTCTGCGAGTGAACAGAAACAAGACGCATTTTTTATTTCTTGGAATGATTTTGCCCGATCATCTGAAAACCGTATTCTTAACGTGGTTTCTAACGATGATTACGTGTATATATTCATTCCGTAACGTTACCTTACAAGATTATACTTCATTGCTAAACATTTTTGACGTGACAACGTCTAATAAATCGATGAACGCCGGCTGCACGCACGAAAAAGTGTCCCGTTACGCTCATTGTTCCGTTACGCTGTGTTACGTTACGCTGTCGGCGAGTGCAGTAATAATAGGTTATGTTACAATTGACTAAAAAAATATGGTGATTCATATAATTGATGATAGATATTTGATTATGTACATTTTATTTATATGAAAACTTGTTCATAATTATATTTAAACTTTATAGCTAAACGCCAGTTTTTAAAATTAATTACAAGTCATCTACGTGAACTGTTTCGTCGACTGTTTATAAAGTGAAGTGAAAAGTTAATGTGGTTTTCATTGCTTATTACAACAATAATTTCGACAATAAAGGTTAATTATTCTTGCATTTTAAAAATCTGATTTCTAGTATAATTTCATTCTTTTATTATTTTATTATTAATATAAAAATGGTTCAATTTTATTCATAAAAGTATGCAATAATTTCATCAATGTTTTGTTATGACGTTTTCACGTTACACTATCGTCCGTAAACCGACTTTACAGACAACCTATTTTTTTTCGGAAAATAAGGACAGTAAATACAAACAACCGCCTTGGACAAAACAGCGACAAAGAGAGGAACCCAACGATGCAACTAAACACAATCTTAACATCACAGCGACGAACAGGCGAACCCAACAATCACATTAAACATATATTCGGACAACACAACTACTACAGCACATTCGAACACAGTTGGCTTCCTGAGACAGAAGAGTAGCAATTAGTATTCCCCAATACAAGAACCATTGAAAGAACATATATTCTAGGTTGCTATGTGATTTCATAAATTTTTTCAAAATAATTTTCTCGTGTTCGATATACTCGTACGAGTACCGCTGAAACCGTAATACCATTAAAAACGAAGAATGAAAAATCACATTTAAGAAAATTTAAAATATGATTAAAAAGAAAATCTATTAAGAGATTATAGCATTTCCTTTTTTGAATGACGAGCTGGCCAATGTTTATGACGTCCTAGTAACGTCATGTCATGTGCGTAACCAGGATTTGTGGAAGAGGTAGGCCAAAGGAAGAGCTATGAGAATTTATTTGGATAGGCCTGTTTTATTTGTCGGTGGGGAGGGGGGGGGGGTTGGGGTTAGGATGGTTGGTATGAAATATCCCTTAGATAAACCTGGTTGGTGGGGAGGGGGAATCCCCTTAAAAATACTATGTTTTAAATTCATTTTAAAGTTATCTGAAGAACCTTAAGTGCTCTTTCAAAACCTTAAAATTATAAAGTGTCACTAAATGCATGTTTATATAGAAGGCTATTCTTTAATTTTGCATATTCGGTGACCATAAACTCAACTATATTTTAATATAATTCGTGAGTTTGCACTATTATTTAACAAAAAAAAATAAAGCTTTAAGGGGTTATAGTCCGTTCCTGAGTACGCCATTGTGCAATATGCCATTCAAGGAATTGAATCCAATAACAGATTATATGTGATTCGAAGAACAATTAGTTTTGATCGCGTGGTCGAATGTTTTAAGGCGACGGGACCTCGGAAAGCATGGTGGAGCGGCTCAAAACTTTGGGTATTTTGATGCGGTGCTCATGAACATGGGTAAGGCTGAAGTATTGGGCGACCCCTTGCCTCTTGATCGCGAAGCTTCATCGACGGATATCGCCGACGGCGCTCTTGTGGAGTCGGAAATGAGAGCCACAAACGCCATTGTGTTTGTCCGTCACGCCGCATGTCAATGGGAGACCTAAGATGCACAATTTGTTTTCTTTTTTCCCTAACCTATCTAAAACTAAGTGTATTTTGGAGGGGTCCGGGTTAGGGAGGGACCTAGGTGCGTCTCAGGCCGAAGCCTATACGCCTAGTCATGCTGGGATTAGCCATGCAGGGAGAGGGTCGCATGCATCATGTGCTAGGAGGGGATTGGCCAGCCATGGCAGCGATTGGTGCCATGACTAACTCCCCTCACTCTTAAATCTAGACTATAACTAGAGATAGGTTGGGCCCAGGTAAAACCTGCATAGACACAGGGAAAACCCTGGGCACATTCATGCGGGATGCAAATTGGCATGCATTACGTGTAGGAATTTACAGGAGACAGAGGATGGTCTGGATGAAGTGTTGGACAGAGTAGAAAAGAGTCTACCATGCGGGGGTTGGGCACTTGGACTCGTGGTCCGCTTTTCCAGTTTTCCAGTACTGGATTTAGTGACCAGGGACGCAAGCGCCCCTGGTGGTGAGTGGTTGCACTGACCACTCACTCCGCCGCCAGTCAGCACCTGAAAAACTAAGAAACTATATGATGCACATAAAGTTCTGCCATGCCCGATTACACCCGAGCAATTCACCTTCGGCCAACTTCGGGATTTGTTTTATTTTTGCGCAGGAAAAATGAATTAAAATTTTAAAAGTGGTCGGTTAGGTTAGCTACATTAAAACACTTTAAAACAGTATGGACGGTTAGTTAGGTTAGTATAGCTACATTAAAATAAACAGAGAAATATAAATATATGTAGATAAACCCGAGGTTGGCCGAAGGTGAATTGTTCGGGTGTAATCGGGAATGGCAGAAATTTATGTTCATCTTAGGCTTCCCCATGTCAATGCCCCACCAGTAACCAACGGACATTTGGTTTTGTTTGTCGCTTGATAAGTCGGTGGCCGACTGGTGGTAACGTTAATCAAACAATTTTTTTTGAAGCAATTAAATATTTTTCCACCTTTTGGGGTCCTCCTCACTAATTGGGGCCTCGGCCATAGTGCATTCACCACTTGCAGCCTCGCTTCTCTTCCATTCGTTTTAATTTTTGTTTTTCTGCGTTGGGCCTGATCTTATCTCTCTGTGCTGGCCACACATACTATCCCTAATTCTCTACTCGGTCTCTTTATTCATTCAGTACACGAGCTACGATAACATTTTTTATCGCTACAAAAAAAACGAGTGTTGAAACTATTAACTTGTTTATCCTCTCGTGTTTTAACTGATAGTTTCAGTTCAGAAATTTGCAAATTCTAGCAGCGCTAACCGTGGTAACGGATAAAAAATATAAATACAGAATGAGTCTGAATTTGACCTACAGAACTTCGGCTACACGTTTATTGCGGGGAAAAAAAATGTTGAAAATACATATACTTCTACTAATGTTCTGTAGTGTTTCGATAGCCTTATTTGTGCCTTTGAAGTGTAAACTGAAAACAAGTTTTATTTACTACAAAATGTCGAGAAAGTGTTTTAAGATTGAACAATTGGTGTCTGGATAGTGTTAAGTTAAACAAAGTTCTATAAAATAGCAAAACTTTTCGCTGTCGCAAAATAATTTCATAGAAATGATTGGCAGTAACAACACGTTACAAAATTTTTTCAGGAAATCAGGGGGTTACCTCCAATTATTCCAGGGAAATCATTTTACTACAGCGATAAGTTAGGCGGTGGTTGTATAATTTTAACCAATCATTATTTAGACGCCTGGTGTTCCATCTTTTATACTTTCTCTATTGTTTTGCAGCTCCCAACTTCAAAACCATAGACCAGTCTTAGGGAAGCACTGTAGAGCATAAGTCGTATTTATGTTTTGAAGTATTTTGTTTTCTTGATGAACCTGTAGCTGAACCTTGTATATGCCTGTATAATTGGAAATACGCGAATGTCTTAAAGATAACAGATTAATAATTAAAGATATTAACTATTTTCAGAGTTTCGTGTCGGTGAGCTAAATGAGAGATCGATTAAATACTGGGCCTTCTTCACTTCTTAAACGTAACCTAGGTCATCACTTCAATAAGTTATTTTTTTTAAAATTATATCTGTAATTTCTTTGTTTTTGGCAATTTAATATATAACAATCCAGATGTTAAACGGTGTAAGGGAATATAATTTTGGAGGATTTGTTGAGTTTCAACTCTGCAGAGAGAAACACAGGGTGTCTACTGAGCCTGGAAAACCTGGAAAACCTGGAAAAATCAGGGAATATTGTAATCAGGGAATAATCAGGGAAAAATCAGGGAATTTTTTAAAAAATCAGGGAATTTGTGTTTGGTAGGTTGTAGTTGGCAATACTTTTTTGTTTATTGATCAGCTTGCATTGACGTAGCATCAAGTGTATCCCTCCCATTTTTATTTTGAATGGCAAATAACGAACAGTTCCCACGTCCATTTTCTTTTATTTACCATCGGATTCGGAAGTTGCGTTAAATCACGTGATGCAAACTGGTTCAAGATGGTCTGTTATCCTGCTGACGTATGTGCTGCGGCATGTTCTTCCCGCGCTCGGATTACACCGACAGATGCATTTAATTTTAAGTAATTATGGATGCCCCCAACGTAAACTGGGCATTTTTGTTAACTTTGAAAATGCATATCACAGACACTTTTGGTGAAGATTCGCCATCGTTGCTAGAAATTGGTAGCTGTGGGCTTCTACAGTCCATGGTGCTTTCAAAATTGGAATTTCTGCTACACAATGGGACGTTGTTAGTTTTTTGAGGCACAGTTACTTTTTGTTTAAGCATGTACCTGCAAGGTGGGCAGATTACATTAGAATAACTATATCAGAGCTTTTTCCCAAGAAATTTTGTGCAATCAGATAGTTAGAAAATACTGCAGTTGCTGAGCGTGCTATGAAAACGTTACCCCACCTAAAGAAATTTGTTATTGAAGTTTCTATTTCATCTGTCATTCAATGTAGGTAGTGGAAAGTGCACTTGAAGATAATCTTCTAGAAGTAAAATTTACATTTTTCCACTCTTTGGCATCAGAGCTAGAATTGTTTCTTACAATGTTCCAAAGAAATTTGTTAGTGAAATTTCTATTTCATCTGTCTTTCAATGTAGTGCTCTTGAAGATAATCTTCTAAAAGTAAAATTTACATTCTTCCATTCTTTGGCATCAGAGCGGGAATTGTTTCTTACAATGTTCCAAAGTGAAGCACCCATGGCACCTTTTCTGTATGATATACTGGTAGACATTTTATTAGCTTTGGCAGGAAAGTTTACTGAAAAGCTTTAGGGAAAAACGCAATGTATCTCGATTGGATGTAGATAACCAGGAAAATCTATTGCCTGCTAACAATATCAAGTTGGGTTATGCAGTACGCCATGCCATCAAGAAAGAGAAAGTACCAGAAAAGTCTGTCCTGTTACTGAAAATTGATGTTAGGACTTGTCCAAAGGTTATGGTAAAAAAACTTCAAGACAAAAGTCCCCTAAATTACAAACTTACCAAAGGAATTTCCTGCTTATGTCCGTCTATGGCTTTAAATTCGGGTGTGAGGAAACAACGTGTGAAGTACAGTTTAGAATTTTGTCTTCGAAACAGGTGGCTATCAGGACAAGAAGCTGATAACATTGAGTGATCATATCAGTTGGTATGTTTCTCGCAAGATTCTGAAGCTCTGTTCTCGTCTTTTTCTCGAGAAGATGGGCGCCTTGATCATTCTTAAGGCACATACAGTAGTTGCCAAAACAGGCCTTCTAAAGTTTGTGAGGATGATGATGGAAATGCATCATTGGAAAGAGGATTTTCAGTGAATTCTAATCTGCTGACTGAAAACTTGCAGGAAGAAACACTGATTGCACAAAGACAAGTGTATGACTTTGTTCAACGTTCTGGAGGTGTAGAGCATGTTGATATCATCAAGTCCATGTTACAGTATGTAAGAAATGGTAGTTGTAGGCGTAAAGAAGCCCTGCAAACAAAACAAAAAGAAAAGGAAGCTACAGACAAGAAGAAGGCAGAAAAAAGAAGAGTTGAAAAGGAGATCAAGGCATTGCAGTTTAAGAAGGCTCAAGTGTTGGATTGGGCTTGTTCTGAAGCAAGTGCTATAGACGCAAAAGTTGAGTCACTGCGAAATTGACGGGAGCTTCCTTTTACTAATGTTTTTTTCAAAAGTAAGTGTGTGAAATATTTGTAGCAGCATGTTTTATTTGCCATCAATTGAGTCACTTTGGCCACGTCTAGAAGAAGGTAATATTTTTACTAATTTAAGTAAGTTGAAATACTTTGAAATCCATCAATGTATTGTTATGCAGTTTTTTCAGTTTCGTGGAATGTTGTAATTGTGTTAAAGAAAACCTGGAAATATTCAGTTTTAGACCTGGAAAACCTGGAAAAATCAGGGAATTTAATTTACTAGATTTGGTAGACACCCTGGAAACAACGTGGTACAGTTGTCAACAAGTGTTTGTCCATTGCATGAGCCACGTGACTCAAAGCCCTAGCGTTTCTGTTCCTGAGAGGACTCAAAGACATTCGGGTAGAGACACAGCTGATGTTAGGCCAGTGATGTTGCCAAGGCCAGTATTCCAAGACAGAAAAATAAGGGTTTAGGTGTTTAAAGATGCTACAAATGTTCCATAACCGTCTACCTAGTGCACGATAGGACACGGCCAGTCCCTGGTTTTTAGGGGACGGATTTTGGTGCCGTTCAGTTGCCCAAATTCCGCGCATGCGCAGAACTCACTTTTTCCTTGATTTCGTCCAGATGTGGGACCCGCGTCTGGCGCCATTAACTCGTATATAGTCACTTTCGTGATCATCGGGGACCGTACCAAGCGTGTTGATGTGCCAAATGAAACTGTGTGATGGCGGAAATATCCTGGAATACATTTAGTACATTTAAATGGTCATGTCAAGAAATAATTACAACTTCAAAAAAAAATACTTGAGAAAATTCGAAAGGGAATCCTTATTTTCACAGACGAGATAGCGAAACGCCCGATCGTGCATCTTCAGTGTTTTTTGTTCATTGTAAATAAATATGGCGGTGTTGATAAAAGGATACTAATGGTCAATTAGGTTAGGTTAGCTACATTATAAATACTTTAAAACATTTTGGACGGTTTATTTGGTTAGGATAGCTACATAAAAGATACGGAAAAAAAGCATGAACTTCGGGGAACTTCGGGTTTCGGCTCTCTCGTCTGTGAAAAGAAGGCTTCCCAATTCGAAAGGTGGTTCTATTTTTGTGCGATGGTGCAGGTATCTATAGTATTTTTGCCCTAACAATTGTATCGATGGTTGCGAAACGTCCGCTAGAATGCGTTGAAACCAGTTTCTAGTCTCGCGCAGGGGCACAGTTTATTAAAAACGTTGCCGATCTATTTCCTTACTGAGATTCGGTTTGCACACGTTATGGAGATACGTCATGGTTGTATCCCAACACGGCAGTGCATATTATCGACCTTACCGGAACGTCTTGGAATACCGCCGTTTCTAGCTGTACAAGTTGCCTAGGAATAGTTTGTAAATACCACAAGAAATGGTTATTTTTGTATATATGGAATCAGTTTTTCGAGATAATGTAGAGTATTTCGTACGAAAATTGGCGCATAATTTTATATTTTAATTATTTTCCGTGTTGAGATTGGTGTTCAAAGCCGGGGTTTAGTATTTTTTACGCGTCTAGTTGTGCTTTTATCGGAGTCGTTTGAAATTTCAGTCTGCTAATTAAATGATTCTATTGTCGACGTAGCTGCTCCGGCAGCGAATTCTAGCGGTGGGAGCGGAAACTACGTGTGATTCGCTTCCAGAAACGTAGTTGAATTAACAGTTTGCGTATATATTTATCACGCTCGGCATTATATTAAAACATTCTACGTTAGATTTCGTGTCTGAATTTCGTATTGTAAGTGTATTAGCAACGAGAGAACACGTGGAATTTGCTCGTTACCGAGTTTTTTGATGTTACACATCCCTGGCGAGTACTGAAAGACTCTCTCACTATTTTGACGTGACAACGTCTAATAAATCGATGAACGCCGGCTGCACGCACGAAAAAGGGTCCCGTTACGCAAATTGTTCCTTTACGCTGTGTCCCGTTACGCACATTCTTCCGTTACGCTGTGTCCCGTTACGCACATTGTTCCGTTACTCTGTGTCCCGTTACGCACATTGTTCTGTTACGCTGTGTCCCGTTACGCTCATTGGACGCTTGCGCTGCATCTATCTCTCTTCCACTCGACTGTTTATAAAGTGAAGTGAAAAGTTAATGTGGTTTTCATTGCTTATTACAACAACAATTTCGGCAATAAAGGTTAATTATTCTTGCATTTTAAAAATCTGATTACTAGTATAATTTCAAGTATTTATTCTTTTATTATTAAAATAAAAATGATTCAATTTTATTCATAAAGTATGCAATCATTTCTCATCAATGTTTTGTTATGACGTCACGTTAAACTATCGTCCGCAAACCGACTTTACCTTTTTTTTTTTTTTTTTAAATTTATCTTGTGTATCAGATATTTCGCCAAATGGACCGATGATAAAGGGGTATGAAACATTACATAGAACAGGGGTGAGCAGGGGAGTTGAAGCAGGAGTGTGAGAACCGCGCAGCACCTGGCGTGCGGCTACGGGGAAGGCGTTATCGAGTCGCTGGCTTAAGAGCCTGATTAAGGCCCGCTATTTTTAACACGCCGACGGGAAGTAAGGGCTCGTGTCCATTGATCCCCCCTTTTGACGCAGGTGGCAATATCGGGGAAGATTAGTCTCATTTGACGCCATTGAAGTCAAATCCGTATACCTAACACGGAGCAAAACTTTTACCGGATCCACGTTGGGGAATTTTTTTTATTGTCTTATAAAAGTTTGTTTTCTATCGAATCATAACAACATCACTTCCTAAAAAAAATAAAAACACTTTAACGAATCTTTCAGTACTCGGTCACGAGCAAATTTATGTGTTCTCGCGTTGAAAATACACTTTTAATACGAAAATCAGACACTAAATATTTACGTAGAATTCTTAAAAATAATACGGAGCGTGATAAACTAACGCAAGTTGAGTTTTCAACTAAATTTATGAACGTGAATCACACATAATTTCCGCAGTCGCCACTAGACTTAGCTGTCGGATCAGCTGCGTAGACTATCCATTTGCATCTAACAAACCGGCTCCGATAAAAGCGAAAAATACTTGGGAAAAAAAACCTCTAAACCCCGACGTGGGAATTAATTTTTGACAAGGAATTTTTTTTTTTAAATACTGCCTCTCTTGTTATAATTCAGCAAACAGTTAATACTGTGACGTTTCCCGTTTAACATTTCGCTCTGCAGATTGAATGATTCGATAGTCGACGTAGCTGCTCCGGCAACGAATTCTAGCGGCGGGTGCGGAAACTACTTGTGATTCGCGTCCAGAAATGTAGTTGAAAACACAATAATTTTCCATGCTAGGCATTACTTTAAAGATGTCTACGTTACATTTCGTGTCCGAGTTTCGAATTATAAGTTTATTTGCAACATGACAACGCATGAATTTGCTCGTTACCGAGGTTAGATGTTTTGGACATCTTTGGCGACCACTGAAAGACTTGCTCACTTTTTAAAAATCAGAACCGTCAATAACTTGCTGGTCAACTGTTCTCGGCTTAGCGGTGAGTTCTGTATACGGGCCATTATTATTTAAATAAATAATCACGAAGACACTGCTGTAGACACTCTTAATATTAGGGGAAAAAAAGATTTACCGTGTCTCGTTTTAAAATTAGGCAGAAAAGAACCTATAGACTTCCATTAAAAAAAAGTCTGATTTTCAGTTATATGACGGTGATATTAAAATTGGTTTCGTTAGGATGCAGTTTTGAGCCGAAAGTATTCTCGTAGGGATTGTTGACATTCCTTACGCCCATAACTAAATGTCGATGAACGTCTTACCAAAAAGCACCGCATACAAATTCCACATATAATATTTTTACCTCGTTGTCAAGTGGTGACAGACGGCAAGTGACATGGAAAAGTGTATCAGATTTGTGCCTGGGTTATACGTTGTATATTTCACGGATAGTATCGACGTGATTGTGGAATAATTTAGAAGAAAATTTTTTGTGTTGCTAACTGGCAATTTTATGTGTATTTAATAAGTTGTTTACGTTTTAGACTTAACAGTGGATTTGTTTTTGTATCGTATTGGACCATAGAGTTTCGTTATAACTTAGAATTACATGATATTTTATTTCATTTTAATTATCTAATTATGAAACTTTGACGGTGTAAAAATTTTAGCTGTTTTTTTTTCCCTTCAACCAGTGACCCGTTTCAGCGAGCGGATATCCGTAGATTGGAATAAAACAAAACAAAAAGAAACCTATTGGCCCGTTATTAACTTTGAACATGCGTTTTAGAACTTTTTCCACGCTGAAAAGACGGTTTAAAAAAAAGGAGGAGGCGAGATAGAGTTTATGTCCTAAAATCTTTTGAAACAAAAATGGCGTCGTTTTGTTCTTATCTTTCCTCCTTAAGTTGATGTAGGTTTTGAAGGCGTTACATTGCAATGCTATTAGAAACGTATGTTTCATTAAACCATTTTTTTAGGATGGTACAGTTTTATTAGAAAGTGGAATGGTTTTCGTCACCAGCGGACTATAGACGTCCTGTATCATCGTTACTTCCCTTGCAAAACGTCTTTATTGAGTGTTTGTTCACCCTTGTAATACGGTAATTTTATTTTATATTATTATTTTTTAAAAATTACTTTTTTAACGAGCTGCTTGCGCTTACAGTGAACTGAAATTCAATCTTCCGTGTATTATGCGTCGGTGACTTAATCACATTTATTCAGTTGTAAATGTAAGGATATTTTGCTGTCGATTTAATTTTTTTGTAATTTTAATATTTACAAAGTTCACTTGAAGAAGGAATAGTTGAAAGAATCAAAACAAGGATGAGATAGAATGCAATCTGGAACGCGTACTATATCGCCGAGTGCAATGCATTGAGCAGGACTTCGTTTGTAAATAGTTGTACTCTAACGGTAAAGTTGTATCCTCGTAATAAGTGTCATGAGGTTGTCTCATACACGATGTATTATTTATTTATTTTTTATTTTTTGTCCTAATTTTTATGCAAGGGCTATGTATAAAATTTTAACTTGATACCTCCCTTGTATCTGTAGTATTGCCACAAGTACTTTCAACAGATATTCAGTAAGTGTAACTAGCAAAGTTAACAAAGTAGTGCAAGTGATCATAGTTAAGGGGCCCGCCTCGCCAGGGTTGTATGTGTGTTAGTGAGGCGGGATGATAAGCGCGACGCTCGCTGGAATTTCTAGCGCGGTATCGCCTCTAAGCGCAAAGCTCTGAACTGACGCGCAGTCTTCTCGTCGTCACAGGATAACTATGAAATTTGAGCGGTGACAGTAAAATTATATGGCCGAGAAATGAAGATAAAGGTGTAATGCAAGTCCCTTAAGTGCTTTCAAAAATCTATACTGGTGGTTTTACGTCTAAAAATTACTCTGAAAACATGCGTTTTTAGCTATTTTAACTCTTCTAAAAATACGGTTTAAAAACTTAATCCAAAATCAAAAGTTCTTTTAGACCCTCAGCGAACTTATAAATGCTTTTCGTAAGCAGACCCCACTCGGATATCTTGAGTAGTTTTGAAATCGCGTTGTTTTTCCTGAAGCTCTGCACACCGTATGTGTGCCTGGATAGGCGGGGCCCTTAAGAACACAAAGTGCGACGTTGTACATATCTTATGCACAGAATGTCCAAAAATGAATGTCCCAGTTTCAGTGGTACACTATAACAGTTCAGTTTCGACTATTTACAGCAAATCATACATCCAGTTCAAGGTAGACTAACTTTTTTTTTTTTTTTTTTTAAGTTTCCAATATGTAGGCACCTTTAGTTTCATTGCACACATCCAACCTAAGGTCCAATTCTTCCCACACTTTGGTTAACATGTCCGGAGTAATGGAAGCAAATAGCCTCTTCAATTCTGTGTCTCAACTCGGGAAAATCATTAGGTAGCGGCGGAACGTAGATACGATCTTTTATAAAGCGCCAAAAGGGAAAAAAAAATCGCAGGGTTTTATGTCAGTGAACGTGGAGGCCAGCGAAAAAAGAGCTCTGTCGTCTCGACCATTACGACCATTCAAACGGTCACGGACTTCGACGTTCAACCACTCTCGTACAAAGAGACTCCAATGAGGAGGGGCTCCAACCAGTTGTTAGACAATGTTGTGCACTATTTCGTAGGGAAAGCCTTCATTTCACAGACGAGAGAGCCACACCCGAAGTTCCCCGAAGTTCATGCTCGCTTTTTTTCCCCCCGTTCTATCTAATTGTATAAACCGGTGTGGCATTAAATTTTGCGGTCGATTAGGATAAGTTAGCTACATTATAAATACTTTAAAACATTATGGATGGTTGGTTATATTAGGTAAGTATAGCTACATTAAAAATACTGTAAAATCATGTTATGGTTGCTTAGCAAATAACTTTTTAATATGTAGCTATCCAGGGCTAGGAAACCGTTTACATGATTTCACAGTATCTATAATGTAGCTATCCTAACGAAATCAACCGTCCACAATGTTTTAAAGTATTTATAATGTAGCTAACCTAACCTTTTACAATGTACAAAAAAAAACAGAAGATGCACGATCGGAGGTTTGGCTCTCTCGTCTGTGAAAGATGGCTTCTTATTTCGTAGTGTGGAAGTTTCTGTAGACATTTTATCTCTGTAATAACGTGAGAAAGATTCTTGATTTTTTGAAATGTAGACATCTTACCTCTCGGTACACGTCATTTTGTAGGAGTAATTTGGTGAATGGAACGGGAATGTGTCACCACGATGCTGCCATCTGTAGCGGATGGTGCGAACCAAAGTTCACAAAGACAAAGATAAATTTTATAGTATATACTTTTTAATTGATTTCAATCTGATCGACAGTATTTTAATAAAATTCCTTGTCGAAAATCAGGTGCAGAGCCGAGGTTTATTATTATTTTTTCAATTCTTTTTCGCTTTTATCGGAGCCTTTTTCATTATATAGTTTAACCTTCGCTCTGAAAAACGAATGAATGGATAGTCAACGTAGCTACACTCCGGCAGCGAATTATAGCGGCGGGTGCGGAAACTACGTCAATAAATGTAGTTGAAAACAAAATTTACGAATACTCATCACGCTTGGCATTATTTTAAAGAATTTTACGTTAAATTCCGTGTCCGAGATTCGTATTATAAGTTTATTTGCAACATAAGAACACACGAATTTGCTCGTTACCGAAGTTAGATGTTACACATCTATGGCGAGTACTGAAAGTTTCGCTGACTTTTTTATTTTGTTAAATATTATCAAGTTTTATTGGAAATTTATGACTTTCACCTTGAATCTTGTCTATGAGATGTAAGTCGTCCAGTATTAAAAAAAATTAATTCGCATAAAGAAGAAAATAGCTATTGAAGAGCTGGCAAAGAAAAACTAAAAGTTTCAATATATTTTTTTGGGTGGAAAGAGAACATAAATTGAAAGTAGCTTTTTATCGGGAGCATCGCGTCATTTCATTGTTCATGATAAGAACTGCACTAGCTCTATTGTACCGTCAATGCTCTATCCTCATCTCATCACGCATTAATCGTCTCTAATGGCGATTGCGTGATTCACTGACTACATCCATGCATAAATTACTTGAACCTGTTTATATATAGGTATGTATTTGTATGTGTGTGCATATTTATTTGGAAAAGTTAAAGTGTAATTGTGATGCTTGCTTTGATTCCAACTTTTAAAAAACAAATCGTACACTTTGTAAGTTGTCACGTTTAGTTAGATGTCGTAACAAAATATGACTTTTTTTTTTGACACGGATTGGCCTTTTTTCCCTTACGAAGTTTGACTTTTTAGTCCAACGTTGCAGATTCTTAGGTTTTTGAATGTCGAGTGCAAACATTTGTTGAGGAAAACATTTAAGTGCATCGCAAATGTACCATACTTGTACCTCTATGTGACATTTCCGACACAGTGTTTATAAGTTAATAGCTTGTTTATAAGTTAATAACGTGTTTAGGAATCTCACTGAAAAAATTTCAGTGTGCGGTCAACTTAAGGGGGCCGCCTAGTCAGACGTGTATTCGTGTTAGTTGAGGCAGGATGATAAGAGCGACGCTCGCAGGTGCTTCTAGAGCGGTATCGCCTCTAAGGGTAAGGCTGTGGATTGGCGCGCAGTCTACTCGTGCATACAACTATGAGATTTGAGCGGTGATCATAACATTAGGTATATGGGGATAAAAGAAGACAAAAGTTTAATGTAAGTTTTTTGAGTGTTTTCAAAAATTATGTTCCTGGTGGTTCATGCCTAAAAATCATCCCGAAAAGACGCATTCAAGATATTTTCACTTTTATGAAAATACATTTGTAAAACGAAATTTGTGAACAGAACTACTCACCCTCCTTCGTCGTGTTCTTGAATGATTTTCGTAAACATACACCACTCGGATATCTTAAGCAGTTGTTAAACCGCGTGGTTTTATCTGAAGCCTTACAGATTGTATGTGTGCCCGGGTAGGCGGGGGCCTTAAGAGGTGTCCTAGGCAACATTTTATTTTAATTCCATGCGATGATGTGTAACAAATTAATTCCTCGCTTAAATGTTTTTCATTGCAGATTTAGCTGCCAGAACTATTATACACTGTTGCCACGTGAAATTTATTAAAATTTATAATTATTATTTATGTACATTTTTTTTATATGTGACGATAACAAGGTGCTGATCGCTTTGTCTTACTCTTAAAGACAATAAAAGACAGTAGTTGAGTTTTATTAATAAAAAAAACACACCAAATATAAACATAATTTAAGTGAAGATTCTGAAAATGTCTATGCAACTAAACATAGGATAAAATAAAAATAAAAATTAATGCTTATAATTGCTATGACTTTCAAAATAAAAAGTATGTCACCTGCGGTGCATTACATTAAAAACGAAACATTTTTGTTATTAAAATTTAAATTTTAAACGAAAAAAACATATCAAACTTTTTCTATACATATATTTTAAATATATATACATAATATAATAACATATTATAATATATGCATAATGCATATATTTTATTTACGTATAAATATATTTTAAATTTATACTGCATTTTCCTGGAAACAATCATAGCATAAATCCTGGTTTATTGTGTGACATATAATGAATGTCCGCTCATTACTCACTCGCGGAATCTTCATGCCAAATATATAGGCATACCTTGAAGACAAGCGTATCATGAATCACAAATATTAGCCTACTTCATAGATATGTGTATAACATCGCAAATGGAAATTACATAAGAGGAACATACCTTTATTATTAAAGTAAAGTGTTTATTGTATTCAACATTAGGTGCCTTATGAATAACTGCTTCTAATTACTAAAAGGTTTTATATCTCAAGAGTGTTTACTTCTAAACGAAAAAATGTGAAAAATTTTCCCTATTTTGGTAACCTAAGTTTATGTCACTGGGAATCTTTTGATGGTAGTTTAAATTTTGTACTTATGCCCGTTCGATGATTATTATTTTTTTTATTTAATTTGGTATATCTTTGAAGTTTATAATTTATTAATATATTTATTGGTATTTTGGTATTTTATGTATATACTATCGACCCGCCCCAGCTTCGCACGGGTGCAATATACTAATAAAGAAAATGAGACAAATATTTAGGAAAAAATAAGTGTAGTGTTTAGTTATTTATTTATTTAAATGGTTATAAGTATATCACAAATGAAAATTTTCTCTTCTCTAGTCTCTAGTCCTTTTGATTCATCCTTCCATTTCAAAGCAGAGAAATATTCACAGACAACAGACATTGTACCTATTGAAACGACAGGATAATTCTTGTATCCAGTATGAGAATCGTAATTCATTGCCGAATTCAATTTATTTGTCCACAAAATAATCGCCCTCTCAGATCTATATATATATATATATATATATATATATATATATATATATATATATATATATATATCCAAGACTCGACTAAGACAAAATTCACATTCAATGGAGGATTCTCTGGCTCTCAGTGACATGTCTATCTCGGTCAAGAATAAGACGTAACTCACGTTCAACAGACGTTTCTCTATTTCTTCTCGTAGGATACGTTCTCTTTTATTAGACAACCTGATTTCCTTTTCTTCTTCGGTTTCATCATTAAGACGTAAACGTTTTCTGCTTGCATCTCTGGTAATACGACATATGTTTGGACGAATTCTTCGTGGCATAATTACATTGGAAAAAATAATAACTTTAAAATTAGAGGAAATGAAGTTTTCTTTGAAAACATTTAAATCCACAAATAAACAACTTTACCTCTCATAAATCAATAAACTGATAGGTATTTGAATAAATTTACTATGTAAATAAATAAAAAAAAATAAAAAAAACTAACCTCAACTTAACGACTTACTAAAAATTAGCCAATACTCGCAATATGTACATCACAATAACTTTAAATTTTCCTTAAAAAATGAAAATGAAATTTAATTAAAATGAAAAACTAATAACTTTAAAATTAGAATAAATTAAGTTTTATCTTTGAAAAAAAAATTAACAAAAATCCACAAATAATCAACATTAACTACGTAAATAAATAAACAAAAGGAAAAAAACTCAATTTAAATACGTACTAAAAAAAGAGCCAATACTTGGATTATGTACAACAGGGACAATAAATGTGCATCGTCATTTTTATACTATTTAAAGAGTAAATACATATACAATATAAGAAATCGTGTTAGCTTTACTAATAGTTCGTTGCTATAGGGTGAGGAGCTGCTTTATTGACGAAACACCGTCAAAGTTCAGACATTGTGCACAAAATATCTACAAATTACATGTACAAACCTTCCTCTTTTAACGCTCTTTCCATTGGTGAAAACCACAACAAAATCCGTTGCGTGGTTTAGAATAAGTAAGCGGAGAATCAGACAGAAACTTTGTTTTATACTATTTAGAGATTTTTTTGTATACCTTAAAGTTTTTTTTGCAGATTTGCTTTTTTGTTGTTACGCCTTATTGAATTTTTATATTAGGGCCTATATTCTTCTTTTGTGGTCACTTAATTTCTTGCTGCTAAAATTATCGGTAAATAGCACAGATGCACTTTGTATATATATATATGTATATATATATATGTATGTATATATATGTATGTGTATATATATATATATATATATATATATATGCAAGCGTAAACTTTTAAGTTAGAATGGCCTGTTATATTTAAGAATTCTCTAACTGCGACTTAGTCTCAAACGGTCAATTGAGTAGCCAAATGTTGGCTGATGTAATAACTGTCGAAGTTGCGTGTGCGTATATAGGTCATGAAGTGGCCGAATGACCGCATAAGGTAGTGGTTTACAAGCTATAGCTACTGCCTGGTGCCATGTCAAATGGTTGGAATTTTTATCATAATATGACGTACCTATGCCAATTCACTATCGATAAGTCGTAAGGATGCTGCACATTTCTCTCTGCACAGGATGAATCAGAATTCAACCGACACATTTAATCAACAGGTTTATTACGAAAAAAATAAGTTAAAAGCATACACATCTTATGTCAGAATTGATTTACAAGGCTAGTTTACCCCTTTAAAGTTGGAGCTGAAATTTTATTTTTATTAATTTAAGATAATTAATAAACTATTTAAGCTGGAACAATAAATTACCAAATAATCTTTAAACAAACAAACTTTTAAATCCACCGCAGAGGTCGCTGTCGTCAAATAAAATCGTTGATATAATTGGGAGTGACATCTTTATTTTCAATACATTTTTTATGAATTCTTTTTGTAGTTGGCTCGCCACTTAGCCACTTGCATTCTAATTATTTCACTGCATATTAAGCATATTAGCTGTACTAAGATAGCGCGCAGAGGTGAAGAGGCATATGATGTTCCGCCCCTAGCGCTCCTGTACTTTTGGACCTCATAAGTGCGTCTTTTTGTTTTCCTTTTTATATTCAGCCCTGTACCGAAAAATTTTTTTCCTGTAATCAACTGGCGAAAATAGCATTTTGTAACGACTTGAGATTAAGTCGCCAGGTTATGCTCAAGTAGGTTCTGAACCATTATAATACACGATAACTGATCATGTTGTTTGTACTACGTAGTGCGTCTCAAATTTTAAAGTCTTCAGAAATAGCACCCATGGTCTACTTATCCGTCTGTCTCAGTTGTTCTGTTGACAGTGTTTGCAAACAACATTATGTGGTTGTCATTGTTCGTAAACAAACAACATTTTGTGTTGCTTTGCAAGTAGTATTTGGAAAATTGGAACAGCTGGTGCTACTTCTTAGAACTAATCTAATTTGAGAAAACATTTCATGGTACAGACTTTTAACTCAAGTCAGGCCTCTACACAGAGGACGAACTGTTGCTTTGTTCTTGATCCTTAGCGTACTTGGCTACCGAGAGTTATAATGATTTAAAATGATTTTATGAACATACGCCATTGCTTGATTACACTCGTCATAGAAACCCCCCCCCCCCCTCCCCCCACAAAAATGGACAACAAAGACGAATATATAAACATGCGCAGAACAAACCAACAGCAGCTGATGTGACATGTGACATGCCTAGAAAACACACGTAATTCCGTGGAAAGAATCTAGTCAGAAAAACTATGACAGCACAGATGAACACATTTGCCAGACACTGATGAGGCAGTTGTAACCAGAACAGCAAATACAAAACAACAATACGTTTCAACAACAAAGCAACTCAGAGACGAACTCAGCGATGAACATTCACAGATAATTTGGAGAAAACAACGGATATAGCACAGACGAACAGAGGCTTTCAATTAAAAAAATAACAGTGGCGACGTTTTGGGACTGACACAAACATTCAATAATAGTTGCTACTTTGGACTATGCATAAAAAAAAACAAGTTGCTGTATTTAATATAAATTTGGCTATCAAAGCTTGTGTTAAGATATAATCAAAGTGATTACGAAAAAATAATATGCTAAGGACGTATCCAGGATTTAATTTTGTACGAATGACAAACATAAACTATCGCGACCCCGAAATATCTTGAGGGGTGAGAGGTGCAAAACGTGATAACCTCTCCCCTTGATTATTAGATACCTTTGGCGTGGCATGATTAGAAACCACCAAATGGTGTCTTGCAGTTTACAGACACTTTTATACAGCCTTCTAATGATTATTGCATTGGGGAAGACTGATTTAACAAATTATTTTTGGCATGTTCTATTGCAGGTTTATACTGTATGTCGTAGAGAAAACATGAAAAAAACGGACTGGAAAGATGAATGCACAAACACACAGAAAACAAGTCAAAATAAGCCAATTTTAAATGCATAGACAGCACAGAGAATTAGGTGGAAGGAATTATTAAGACAGTATATCAGCACAGACGAACACAATGGGTTGACGACGACGAGACAATTGCAGCAAAAACTCTTGTTTTCAGCCCTATTTGTGTTCGTCTGTGCTGTGATATTATTCTAATTCCTTTCACGGAATTAATCCTCTGTGGTCTCTACGCAGTTAACATTTGACATCGGCTGATTTTTTTTTTCCCCCTTGTGCGTTTTTGTATTCATCTTTCTTCGTCCGTTTGTTCAGGTTTTCTCTGACGCACAGTGTCAATGGCGTATGACCAAAATAATGTTTCAAATCAGATCAATTTATTTTTCGCGTCGTTTAATACGATTTGCAGGAACGTGTTTTAAACCCCGCTGAACTAAACTTAAATGAATGATAAAATCTCGTACACTCCTTCCGTTTCTACCGCAATTACAACCACCTCAATTCTCCGCGTCGTTAAGGTCCGTTATACATTGGCACGGAAACGGAGACGCACCTCACGTAACATTTCACCATCACGTCCGCTGCTCCACGATGCACGGGAACTTAACAAATGGCAACCGGTGAGATTGTATTTCAAAGTTACTAAATATTAATTTAATCATAGCACGAGCAGAATTTACACAAGCAATACAAATCAACCACAAAGAAATAATAGAACGCTTGATATTCTTGTATCGAAAAAGATTTTTTTGACGTATTTAGAACACAAACAAACATGGCTACCGAACAAGCCAAGTGCTCGACTTCTATTGGTCGCCGAGATGATCCGTATGGGTCCGTATGCGTGCCATCACTAGAGACCTGCAAAATTCGCGGATTCATTCGGTGATAGGCTAGAATTAAAACATATATACCTCGTAGATAATTTTGCTATTGGCTTACTGTTCATCTGGACGAATCTCAACCAGTTATAAACCCTCAACCTAAGAAGGATCGAATCACAGACAAACCAGCTGAGACGACTTACAAGTCGGCAGCCAATGAACTTGCGATATTTGCCCGAGTGTAGGTACAGGGGTATGTGCAGTCTATCCTGAAGGCCATCGAAACCGCGAATTTTGCAGGTCTCTAGCCATCACAGAAGCTCTGTTCCGTGCCACTATAGAACGCGACTAATGAACGTAACGGGCCCGGGCCTCTTTGAGGGGTCGTGGTTCGACTCCCGGCAAGAGCTTTGGTCTCACGAGGTCCAGTTATCGCCGTGACTATACTCAATGCAGTGCGCGTCGCTCGCTGTCGCAGTGTAGCGAGTTCTTCACAGCTGGTCGTACAGCTGAAGAAAATTTAACAGCAACAGCAACACAGGTCCTGTGCTCAAAATTTGACCGCTATGTTTCAGAACCTGCTGATCCGCAATAGCGCATGGGACAGTCGTGTGCGTGGGAGGGAAATGAATATCGTGGGCTTAGTGGAAAAAGTCGGCAAGTCCAATTTCTGGAAAAAAGAATGTTAGTTCACTTACCAAGTTTTGCTTGCCCAGAATAGCGTTATAATGGACTTGCCGAAATAAAGCTAGAAGAAAACGTCCACAATCATTCATTATTTGGACTTCCAAACGTTTTCTTGGCGAAGATATTGCCCTTACAACTTCATCTGTGAAGTTAACTCATTTTCACAAAAAAGTGGACCTACCAACTTGTTCCACTAAGCCCACGATCTTTATCATTTCTGTATGGACGCAGGGAAACAGCCAATGGGAGGAGAGAAGGATGCAATTTTGGCGGGACTAGAGAACTGTTTATAATTACCAAATATTATAATATTTTAAACATTAATTATTGCCATTGCTTATAAAGATTCACTAGCAATTAATGTAAATAATAAATTTAAAAAAAAAAAATTGTTTCGTGGGTAGGATGGTGAACTAAAAGATTTCACACATCCCAAGTTAATTTAAATGCTGAAAAAACTGTGGCTAGTCAGATATCGTGGGGTAATCGTTTTTGGTAGTTAATGTTGTTATTTACTAACACTCTGCCAACAGATAGGGGATGCAGCGCGAAATATCATTGGCTGAAACCGACTGTGTGATTTCAGTTGTGAACCCATTTAGCACAGGTCGTGCGTACAGCCGTGTGCTTGGCCTGATATCCACTCGCTTGTGTTTTTTTTTTAATTGGGAACCCAGCCTTAAACCGCGTCTTGGGCGTCAGTATTTCTAGGCGTAAAGTTCACGCAGAACGTAGATCCGGTTTCATCCGCCCAAAATTATTCGGTGTGTTTGATGTCTTCATTTTTTTTTTCCAATGGATCTTAAGAGGCCAAGCATAAGAGTCTATCAATCGTGACGTAACACATATGCTCGGCCATTCGAAGTGTGTCAATGTTACGTGAAATATGTATCCGGCTGTCACGCCCCTACCGTTCCCCTCCACCCTTTTCCACTATCACTCTTTTCGTCACTGTTTGTCTCAGATTTGCCATTTGGCGCGTCGCCGAAGCCTACACCGGGTCAAGGAACTCTCTCTCTCTCGCTCTCGTTTTATCTCTTTATTTCTCTTTATCTCTCTTTCCCTACTATTTCTTTCTCTTTCTCTTTTTTATTTGCTTTAAGTCTCTCTCTCGCTCTTTCTCTCTCTCGCTCTTTCTCTCTCTCCTTCTTCCCCCCTCTTCTTAGCTCTTCGTTTTTCTCTCTTTCCCTCTCTCTCTCTGTCGCGCGAGGTGAGAGACTTGGACGGTGCGGGTTCGAATCTCAGTTTGATTGCCCTGCGCGTACTCAACGGAGTCCCTGGCACAATTTTTATAGTAAGCCGTTTCCTGTCAGACATTTTATTGATCTGTCAAAAAAGTATTCTTGATCAAATTACTTTCCCAATACAGATTGTCGTATGGTGCTTTGAAGGTGGGTTTAGAAATGTTACCAGTTCAGGTCACTGAAGGTTTTTATTTTAAAAAAAATTCAAAAATTTATATTGTATAAAATTGTTACCTTAGAGTTTTCGCGTCTGTTGACTTCATGTGAAATTAACGTGAATTTTCAAATTTTATTTGGGCGAAGAAGAGCACATAACACTTGAAATACCCTTGGCCGGGGAGGGGAGTTTTCTCAGGTTATCTCACGTTTATTTCACCGATGCATTGCATTCGGCTTCAGCGTAGAGTTTACACCGTCTCGCGTACATTGTTGTTACTATCACAGAAGCTAACTATAGTTGTAGAGTTATCTATAGTGGTTTAGGCCACAGTTTTTTGACGTGACAACGTCTAATAAATCGATGAACGCCGGCTGCACGCACGAAAAAGGATTACTCATTGTCCCGTTACCCTGTGTCCCGTTACGCTCATTGTTCGCTTGCGCCGCATCGATCTCACTTCCACTCGATTGGAACAACCATCGATTTGACTTTTTCGAGGCACTTTAAACTTGAAACACTCCCATTCGTTTCCTACTTTTCCTATCATCGTCCTATCCTTAACAGAATAACACAGATTGGAAGAAGTTAAATAGCAAACAAGTATAAAAGTTATAGTTAAAATAATCGCTTCGTTAAAGTAATAAACATATTTGAATTAATGAGTGCAAATAAAAGTAAATTTATCAATTAAATTGTAGATTTCATTTCACTCCTTCCTTGTATCCATACAAAATAGTGATAATTCAATAAAAATGATTCAATTTTATTCGTAAAAGTATGCAATCATTTCATCAATGTTTTGTTTTGACTTTGTCACGTTAAACTATCTTCCGTGTTGGTCTGTGCTGTTGTCGCTGTGTTGTCGAAATACCTGTCTCATGTCTTCGCTGGGTTTTCGCATGTGCGTTCGCCGTGTTGTGCAGATTATCTGTTCAGTATCATGATTGGGTTTATTTGTCTGTCTCTGTATTGTCCAAAGTTGTTAGTTGTCTATATTTTACTTTTTTTTTTTTTTTTCAATATTCTCGTCGTTTTCAGTCCACTTTGTTCGTCTGCGTTGTCTGCACATTTAACATTTGACATCGACTGATTTAAGGCTTGTTTTCTTGTGTCCTTGTGCATTCAACCTTCTTCTCTGTCCGTTCTTCAGGTTTTTTTCTCCGTGGCAATAAATACAGCGCAAGTTAATAATGTCCGCATGCTTTCACGGCCATCGTCTGAAGTAGCTCGGCTTCTGGGTTGTAGGCCGTGCGTCCTTTGCGAATAATTCACGCCGAAGTTTCGGTCGACATTGCGGTCGTCATCATCAGCTAGCAGTGGCGTAAGACCAGAATGTAATGATTTGAACTGTGATGCGCAGCTCGGCCCAGCTCCAGGGACAAGAAGGGGCCTCTCCCATCTGGGGTTCTGCGCCGCTGCTTGTCACGTGGTCTGTGACGTCACGAGGATAGAAGGCGCCGTGCAACTCCGCTCGCGCGGTTCATCTCTCGGAGGGGGACGCACCACAACGCCGAAATACCACAACGCCGAAATACCACAACGCCGAAATACCACAACGCCGAAATACCACAACGCCGAAATGCCAAATTGACCACAACGCCGACAGCTAGAAAACTGCTGTGTACCACAACGCCGAATTACCACAACGCCGAAAAACTATAATCCCCAAATGTCAAAATTGACCACAACGCCGACAGCTAGAAAACTGCTGTGTACCACAACGCCGAATTACCACAACGCCGAAAAACTATAATCCCCGAATGTCAAAATTGACCACAACGCCGACAGCTAGAAAACTGCTGTGTACCACAACGCCGAATTACCACAACGCCGAAAAACTATAATCCCCGAATGTCAAAATTGACCACAACGCCGACAGCTAGAAAACTGCTGTGTACCACAACGCCGAATTACCACAACGCCGAAAAACTATAATCCCCGAATGTCAAAATTGACCACAACGCCGACAGCTAGAAAACTGCTGTGTACCACAACGCCGAATTACCACAACGCCGAAAAACTATAATCCCCGAATGTCAAAATTGACCACAACGCCGACAGCTAGAAAACTGCTGTGTACCACAACGCCGAATTACCACAACGCCGAAAAACTATAATCCCCGAATGTCAAAATTGACCACAACGCCGACAGCTAGAAAACTGCTGTGTACCACAACGCCGAATTACCACAACGCCGAAATACACAAACGCCGAAAAATGTAATTGCAGGACTGCCACAAAGGTTAGGTTAGGTTAGACTAGGTTAGGTTAGACTAGGTTAGGTTAGACTAAGTTAGGTTAGACTAAGGTTAGGTTAGACTAGGTTAGGTTAGACTAGGTTAGGTTAGGCTAGGATAGGCTAGGTTAAGTTAGGTTAGGTTATATTACGGTAGGTTAGGTTAGGTTAGGTTTGATTGTGGTATTTCGGCGTTAAGGTACATTTAAGAAACACACACAAATTCGTTCAGTTGTTATTTCGGCGTTGTGGTACACAGCAGTTTTATAGCTGTCGGCGTTGTGGTCAATTTTGACATTCGGCGCCATGGTATTTCGGCGTTGTGGTAACGACCCCTCTCGGAGTTCTTCACGAGATCGAGAGAAGGAATAAGAGTGACAGTTGGATGGGGAGGGGGGAGTGTCCGTCGTCGCTCAAGTCCAGTTGTGGTTTTGGCGTGGAGGATCAGACACTCAAGACATCACCAACAGTGGCGGCTACAGGCCAGGGCAAAGCCGGGCGATCGACCAAGGCTCCGCTCGTCTTTGGCCATTTTTACTACCGAAGCTACATTTAATTTAAAATGTTTGGCATTCAGTTTAAGACCCATGTTCATTGTGTTACACTAACGTAATATTTATTTCGTAAAAAAAAAAAAATATTGAGATAAATTAGCAAAAACATCGTCCACATTCAAGTACCAGGAGGACTTGAAAACATTCTGCAAAAGAGTTTATTTTTAAAATTTTCCTGGAGGAGTGCCCCTGAATAACTATTTTTCTCTGGGGGATATTCTATAGCTCCCCTTTCCCCCCAAGTAAGGCCCATCTCCACACACAAAAGTAAAATGGCGACAAAACCTCAGCGAAGATGACAGGTGCATCGCTTATTAGAACCTGTAACAAGGTTGATAAAGTAAACGTGTGGATATTATCAAAGGACACTTTTTAACCGTTATAAAACTCAGTTACTTAAGGTCGCCGTCTAGCCGGGCACACACACAGTGCGCAGAGCTTCAGGAAAAACAACGCGATTTCAAAACTACTCAAGATATCCGAGTGGGGTCTGCGTACGAAAAGCATTTAATAGTTCGCTGAGGGCCGATAAGTAGTTTTGTTTCCGGATAAAGTTTTTGAATTGTAATTTTGGAAGAGTTAAAATGGCTAAAAGACGTGTTTTCAGAGTAATCTTTATCCATAAATCAACCGGCACAGACTCCTGAAAGCACTTAATGTACTTGAATTACACCTTTATCTTAATTTCTCCGCCATACAATGTTAGGGTCACCGCTCAAATTTCACAGTTATCCTGTGACGACGAGAAGACTGCGCGCCAGTCCAGAGGAGACACCGCGCTAGAAGCACCAGATCATCCCGCCTCACTAACACAGATACACATCTGTCTAGGCGGGTCCCTAAAGATCCTGTCTGACGCACCACGTTGATTAAAGTATGCATATATATACTTTTATTTAAGAGCTATTCCTAAAATTCAAGTTTAATATTCAAAACCATAATCATCACCATCATCATCACCATCATCATCATCACCATCATCATCATCATCATCATCATCATCACCATCATCATCACCATCATCATCATCATCATCATCATCACCATAATCATCACCATCATCATCATCATCATCATCATCACCATCATCATCATCATCATCATCATCACCATCATCATCATCATCATCATCATCATCACCATCATCATCACCATCATCATCATCATCATCATCACCATCATCATCATCATCATCATCATCATCACCATCATCATCATCATCATCATCATCACCATAATCATCACCATCATCATCATCATCACCATCATCATCATCATCATCATCATCACCATAATCATCACCATCATCATCATCATCATCATCACCATCATCATCATCATCATCATCATCACCATCATCATCATCATCATCATCATCACCATAATCATCACCATCATCATCATCATCACCATCATCATCATCATCATCATCACCATAATCATCACCATCATCATCATCATCATCATCATCACCATCATCATCATCATCATCATCACCATCACCATCATCATCATCATCATCATCACCATAATCATCACCATCATCATCATCATCACCATCATCATCATCATCATCATCATCACCATCACCATCATCATCATCATCATCATCATCATCATCATCACCATAATCATCACCATCATCATCATCATCATCACCATCATCATCATCATCATCATCATCACCATCATCATCATCATCATCATCATCACCATCATCATCATCATCATCATCATCATCATCACCATAATCATCACCATCATCATCATCATCATCATCACCATCATCATCATCATCATCATCACCATAATCATCATCATCATCATCACCATCATCATCATCATCATCATCATCATCACCATAATCATCACCATCATCATCATCATCATCATCATCACCATCATCATCATCATCATCATCACCATCACCATCATCATCATCATCATCATCACCATAATCATCACCATCATCATCATCATCACCATCATCATCATCATCATCATCATCACCATAATCATCACCATCATCATCATCATCACCATCATCATCATCATCATCATCATCATCATCACCATCACCATCATCATCATCATCACCATAATCATCACCATCATCATCATCATCATCATCATCATCATCATCATCACCATCATCATCACCATCATCATCAGCATCATCATCACCATAATCATCACCATCATCATCATCATCATCATCATCATCATCACCATCATCATCACCATCATCATCATCATCATCACCATAATCATCACCATCATCATCATCATCATCATCATCATTATCATTATCATCATCATCATCATCATCATCCTCAACTGCTTCGTCCCTTGTGGCCGGGTCAGCAAAGTAAAGTGACTCCATCTTCCTCTTTCCCTGCATCATTCCTCCCTCCTTCTCTCTGTTCCATTCTTCTCCTGTCTCCTGCACTCCTTTAACTATCTGCTATTCCCACATCCTCCTTGATATTCCTGTGTACTCCAACTCTTTATCATTTTCCTAGATAGCCTCTCTTCCCATTCTCTTGACACGTAACCTTACTATAACATGGTATTATTTTTGTATGTTTTTACTAAATAGGTATTATTAATTCACTTTTTTACTTAGTCGTTCGTTCGTGGATGATACTGTGTGGATAGTATGACAGTTTTATCACTGCTAAGAATTTTAGCTATCCTTCCTAACATGACTATAAAAATGACATCTCAGGCGATATCCCATTAAAAGGTTCAAATAAAAACGCAATTAGGGTAATAGTGGGCATACTGACCTAGTGCTCGAATCAAATTTAGATGCAGGCCTCTGGCTTTCGTATCCCCCCCCTCCCCCTTCCGCATCAACCAAGAAGGTGTCGTAGGAACTCTTAGGAGACCGGGAGGGTTGGAGGGGGAGGAGAGGATAGGAGCCGTAGTCCTCATCCAATCTTGATTCGCGTTACGGTTCAAGCGCCACAATTGGTCGGAACCTTGGCAGCAGTTTTATGAATGGGCGAGAATGAGCGGAAGCCACATACCGATTGAAATCGCGAAAATAGGTTGGGGGGGAAGGGGGGTGTGAGAGATAAATACGGGTTTTCATTGAATCACCCGCATTCTCGAAGCTCCGATACTGACCATACGTATTCGTTCACGTAGTGTGTCCGTCCGTGCGTAAGCGGTGTCTGTCCGTGCGTGAAGATTAGCCGGTCGAACGTGAACTAATACAGTATGTGTCAGAATTCCACCTGGCAGACTTCGCCTGCAGGGTACTTATGAATAAATAAATAATGAGAAAACGTACTTACGACCTGAGTTCTGTAACACTATTTGGAGCCGAACAACTCTTTTTATTGCAAACAATGGAGAATGTGTATTTAAGACCAGTGGTTTTGCTCGCAAAATATCATGGAATTGATGATATATTAGTATTGTAATGAAAGTATGTGATTTATTCCCGTTGATTTCATTAAAGAAATAGACTCTATAAAATATATGTTGAAATTAATATTAAATTAATAACAAAATCGATTAATATTTAACATTTTATAAAGTGGTAATGCGCAAGTCTGTTAAATATGTATAATTCCTAATTTAATCTATTCGAGGTTACATAATTACCTTCTTAAAATCACACTCAGTCTACAACGCTTTCATTTCTTGAAGTAGCCAGCTTAAAACCCCGTGAAACACACGCCGGTTTGATTTTAATTAACATGATGCAAATTTTACACTTACATTTTCATTCATTTAATATTTATGGTGAAACAAAATTTACCCTTTGTCACCCGTTTAAAGGCCAAATTTCGAACATTAAAAAAATACAATTCGTAACTATATATATTAATTTCATTAATTATTAGTTTCTTAGGCATGTTACCTTTAAGTGATCAAGTAAATTGCAATGAAACAAATAGTAATAAAACATACTACACTCAGCTTTGCATAAAACTTAACCCAAAGTAATAATAATCAATCACCATTAAAGCACAAACAAAAAATACTTGAAATGCCTCTGTGTAATGAAAGAGACATAAGTACAAAGTCCCGCGGTGTGACGTGTCCTGGTGGTTTGTCCGCAGAGAGCTTCAAGGGCGACCTGCTGCTGTGGTGCCGCCTGCTGCTGCCCGGACACGTGAAGCGAGTATACAACCTGCAGAGCAAGCAGCTCGTCAAGCTGTTCAGCAGGGTGCGTCTCGCCCCTTCAGCCCACCTTTCCCCTTCCAGCCCCGTGTTCCTCTGCTCCGGCGATACAGGGGGAGCCTTCTTTTTCACTGACGAGAGAGACAAACCCCCGATCGTGCATCTTCGGGTTTTTTTGTTCATTGTAAATAAATATGGCGTTGTTGATAAAAGGAAAGACCATAAACAAGGCAACGGTATTTATTTGTACGTCGCCATATTTTATTGTTTGGCGTGTGTCCGTGAATGTTTATTTTGGACATCTCATGATAACTAATGGTCAATTAGGTTAGGTTAGCTACATTATTAAATACTTTAAAACATTGTGGACGGTTGATTTGGTTAGGATAGCTACATTAAAGATACTGTGAAATCATGTAAACGGTTTCATAGCCCTTGATAGCTACATATTAAAAAGTTATTTTCTAAGCAACCATAAAATGATTTTACAGTATTTGTAATGTAGCTGTACTTACCTAATGTAACCAACCATCCACAATGTTTTAAAGTATTTATAATGTAGCTAACCTATCCTGATAGACCGCAAAATTTAATGCCACACCGGTTTATACAATGAGATAGAACGGGGGGGGAAAAAGCGAGCATGAACTTCGGGGTGTGGCTCTCTCGTCTGTGAACAGGGACGTAACTAGACATTTTTCCACCCGGGGCAACATCTCATCTTGGCGCCCCCCCCCCCCCCCCCCCCTTTTTAATTTTTCCCCAAATCAACAAAGAAAATTTACCGACAACATGTCATCATATTACCACTACATATGAATTCCACAAATACAAATATGTTTTATTAATTAGATAACAAACATATGTATTTATTTATAGCAATTTCATTTTTACAACAAGATAAAATACCCACTTATGTCTAAGATACTTAATTTACATGTAATTTAAGAGTAGCATGTTTGATATATAATTTCACAATATTTACATAAATGCTGCAATTAAAATGAAAAGTTTATCATCAAATGACAGAACAATATGTGTGGACTGAATCGACAAAAAGAACAGGATATTTGATTATGATAAATATAGTTAACATTATGAATAAAAGATTTCACTCAAGTTGTTATCTTGGGAATCATAATTAAACATTTGACACAATATCTTAATCTACTGGCTAATTTTGATTAAAAAAATTAATTCACACACAGAAAGCTTGAACTAAAACTTAACTTTACGGGCTCTTTTGGCTCCAAATGTTTTTACAATGCCCTCAAAAGACAGCTATGAAACTAACTAGTGATCTATTGATATGATGCTCAGGTTGGTTAGTCGTTGCTGACCTGTTAAATTTCTAAGGTAATTTATTATGATTTTTAGTTTGCTAAAACTCCTTTCATTAGAGGCGGTTGAGACTGGTATTATGCAAAACATTCTCAATGCTGTCGTTATGTTGGGGTATGCGTCTTCAAGCCCATTTTTATATATTAATGACAGAAGATCTGCTGGTAAAGCTGTTTTCAAATTAGGGCTTATATCCAAGGCATGATACTTAAAACTTTCAACTTCTATCGCCAGCTCGTCCCTTTGTCTCAGTTCACTCAGAATCCGATATATTATTTGTATAATCAACAGTCTGAACTTTTTTTATTCTGAGAATTCATAGCTTTCATCTTCACCCTTTTCATCAACCATCCGCTTTTTCTTTCTTCCCCTTACTTGTTTGAAATGAGGATCTAGGTTAAGCTTTTCTGCTATTTCTTTCGCTTCTCTGATTGCGTTTGTGGAACTATTTAACCTTTCTGATCCTAATTCTGATATCAGACGGTTAATATGTTTTGCTGATAGATCGATAGTGATGTAATCTCTTTGTAATAATTTGTTGACGATATCAATGCGGCTTAGTTCCCTATAACAAAAACAGGAGAATGAATTCAAACTTTCTGACATTTCTTAGAAAAGAAGTTGCTTCTGTTTTTGTTTCAGCTGTTGTTATTGGGCTGGTCACGAGATCATTCAAAGCATCTATAATCTTGTCTAGATGCTTATATATTACAGCTACAGCTTCTCTCTTAGTCGATCATCTGGTATTGCTTTGCAGTTTGAGAGATAAGGGATCATGTTGCACTAGAACCTCCCATCTATTGGTGGAGGAAGCAAAGAAATTTTAGAGACAATTAAGTTGGCCAAAGTAGGAGTCTGCCTCTGGTGATAAGCTAGCAGCATTCGCCCCAACTAAATTTAGCGAATGTGCTGCACATGGCACAAAATATGCCAAACTATTTACTTCTTTTATTCGAGATTGAACTCCTTTGTACACACCAGCCATGTTTGACCCATTATCATATGACTGCCCTCTGCAGTTCTTAACATCTAATCTATCATTTCTGAGTTTTTCTAAATTCTCTTCTGAAAGAGCCATTCCAGTTTTTTCACTAACTATTATGAAATCAAGAAAATTTTCCACTATCTCAGGGCCATTTTCGGTGATCTTCACGTAACGAAGAACTTCAGACATTTGTTCAAAATGGCTTAGATCGGGCGTGCAGTCAAACATAATGGAAAAGTATTTAGAAGCTTTGATGTCATTAACTATATGTTCTCTTATTTTTCCAGCGATAATATCTAAAAATTCATTTTGGATATAAGGAGAAAAGTAGCTGACCTGCCCCTTTTTATGGCGGAGAATGTGCTCTCTCATTTGGGGATGATAATGAGATACCAGCTCTATTGTGTTTAAAAACTTGCCACATCTAGGGTCACCAAAGTCTAGGGATTCATCAGAACCTCTTAATGGACTACCTTGTTTTGCTAAATGTATAATAACATCAATTATTACATACAAATCTCCTCTCCAGTGTGTTTCCTCCTGTGCTATTTGATCCTGCAGCTCTTTATAAATACCAGAGCATTTATTTAAGGATAATTCCAATATTTTCCACGAGCAAAAACACTTTTTGTGGTTAAGTGAATTTTCATGCTCAGGAATCCTTTCACTCAACATTTTCCACTGAGTGAAACCTTCTTCCTTGGCCAAAACAGATACTTTTTGTTCAGAAAACATGTAGGAAAAAAGTTTGCATGGTACACAAAACAAGGCATTTTTTGATTGACTGTATGTTAGCCATGTTCGGCGTACCTTTAGACCACCAGCCAATGTTTTGGAGAACCAGTCTTTGGTTAAATTTCTTCCATCTCATGAGGTGTTACTTAGATCAGGTTCTACCTTCCCCTCGTTCAATAATCCTGATACTATAAATCATCTTTCTGTATCCGAAAGGGCTGCATGCCACTTTCCGGGGTCTCTGAAATCAAAATGAATAGCAGGCTCACCCTGGACGAGGTCCTTTGCTGGAATTGTAGAATCCGAAAAAAAATGCCTTAGATGTTCCAACAGTAGTCGTAAAATACTGCTCAGATATAGTGCATGGTTGGAACTCATCTTCATTGATGGCTTGTGTTACTGGAATTTGAAGTTCTTCTTGATGGCTTCTTGCCCGCTCACTCTCTGTTCCAGTTACACATACCTCTTGAATTGAATGTTCTTCAGGATCCTTACTGCTACTGCTACCACCTACAAAACAAAACCAAAGTAATTAGACTTGTTTGATCAATGAGTAAGTCTAGATATGTGATTTCTGTGTAAGCTATTGATACACTATTTTGAAATTATAATTTGAGCTCGTAAATCCTATACTCTTTGTATGAAACAATTTTTATAAGATTAATCATTGCTGCAAAGGGTTGTAAAATAGGGGTGAAATTAAAAAAAGAATAAAATTCGTACCATTAACACTATTATATTCATTACTTTTTATTGTAAAACCTAAAAATATTTCTACAAGCTTCGTCTAAATTTATTTTTTATATGCCCAGCCATTACTGCAAGGGGCGGAAAATAACAGGGGTTGAAAGACAAAAAAAAATCATTACTCCCTTAGTAGGCACACTATTAAATCGGTACAAATTGTTTGAAAATCATAATTTTAATCTAAAACATTTGTATTAAAATTGTTTTTATGATTCAAACCATTATTGCAAGGAGTTGAAAAAACATGGGGTTGGAGTAAGAAAATAAACAATATTTTTCAACCATGTACACTACAAATCCATTCCTATTTTTTTTTAAATTTCTAAATATTGTCTAAAACTATTATTAAAATAATTTTTTATCTGACCAAGTATTACTGCAAGTAACATGGTTTGAAATTAAAAAAAGAGGCATTATATTTTTTAAATATACCTATATACTATCGAATCCGTAATAATTAATTTATTAATTCTTAACTTCATCGAAAACTTTGGCTGAAACAATTTTTCATGAAACGAATTACTACCGCATACACAGGTTTTGAAAGTTTAAAAAATTCAAAACATCCTTAATAAGTATCAAATTTGTTCGAATTTATTTTAAACCGTCTTAATATTATCATAATCCTTGGTGAAAAGACAATTTTTATATGACCACGTTTTTAGTGCAAGGAATGAAAAAAAAAAAGTGTTAGGTAAAAAAAAAATACCTAGGTACCTTAGCTGACACATAATATGAAAATGGATGCTCTTTAATGCTGGATACATTGAGTTAGAAATGAAAAAATATTCAATCGATCATTTTGTAATATTGGAGAACATAAATAATTTAAGTACATTAAGTAATTAAAATGTTCCGGAAGTTTATAGGAGTCTTCAAAATACTTCCAGAGTAAATATGTATTACTTCGAAATCTACATACGTCTTTAGGCTGTGCCGAAAGGGATTGTTTTTATAATTGTTATTTCAGAGGTCTATTTGATCCTATTTCCATAAAAATATTTTTATATCCTGGCTACCGAACTGGTATCTTAAGATTATTGCTAATCCATCCAGTATTTTTGAGTTTTTATAGTGAACCTTGCTCTCTCAAAATGCAGTCTGCTAAATCATTGATATAAAAAAATATGATACAAAATAATCAAATCACCGCTTTTCCAAGGATGTTATTATTAATTACCCAAAAACCTACAAAATAGTACAATAATTGTATACACATAAATATCAAGTTTAATCATACATAATTTTGCTTTACAAAGCGTTGAATTAAACATATATTACCGGCAAATAGGCAGGTAGACAGATATGCGCAGCAAAGTACTAATGTCCTTTGTTTGCGTACGAACTTAAAAAATGTTGTTCAAAATTATGTATTAGATTTAACGGTGGCCCTATTTAAGTTCTATTGCAATACTTTTCTATTACAAAAATAAAATAGAAAGTAACATTTAAAACAATTTATTGTTACCTTATTTCTTTCAAGTAAGTTAATAACGTACCTTTTTCATTAACGTCTTTGACATTAAGCCAAGATGATAAAAAGGACGAAGACTGGCGAGCTTCTTTTTCTCGTTCTTTGGCTCTTCTTTTGAATTCTGCACCAGACGGTTTTTTTGACATGTTTTGAGATTAAACACGATTGTCAAACACGATTGAAACAGTTAACGAAATGGTATATTCACAAATAGCAAAAGTGATGTAACTGAGAGAACAGAAATGCTACACACATGAAAAGATACTCCCGGGTGAATGACCCTACTGGGTTGTGAACAATTGACGGGTGGGGATTTCCCTCCATGGTTTCCACAGGGCCATGGCAGAGTTGTCAGATGTACAATCTAGAAGGTATTTGTACCTAACAAAATTCAGTGGTATGTACATACCCGTTACCACCGTACCATCGCAAGTTAGAATGTACGCGAATAATATCATTTTTATTATCTTAAATATTATATATCTTCCAATATGAATAATTCCGTTAAAATGCCCTCGACTTTTTTTTGTTCTAACACTACAATATTGAAGTAAATATATGTAGTATAAATTACTCTGCCAGTTCAGCGCCCCTCCAAATGCGGCGCCCGGGGCACAAGCCCCGTCTGCCCCCCTCTAGTTTCGTCCCTGTCTGTGAAATGAAGGCTTCCCGTGATACAGACTTGCATGCGTGGGGTCGTGGTGTATCACACACGAGGCCGTGCATTTCTGCGCGGGAAAGATTTCCAGACCAGCTTTGTGTGTTAAATCTTTTGTAGCATTGTCTGTGTGTCGTGGTCAGCTGGGTTTGTTACTTCAGGCGCATGTCCACCGCCGGTGTGGAAGCAAACGCTTCCTGAATGGCCCGGTCGAACAGGGTAATTAATGATTTCTCTTGCAGACGGCCGCCAATCACAAGGAAGCGATCGCTAACACGGATATACTTCATTGCAGTCTGTGATCATCGATCAGTAGAGACCTGTAAAATTCGCAGATTCATTTCGCGATAGGATAGAGTCCAAATTTTTTTGACATTATTTTGCTTCAGTGATTGGGCCACAGTTTATCTGAAGGACTCTGGGCCAATGAAAAATCTTTAACAGAAGAATTAGCGAATCACAATCATTCCAGTCAACAGGTGTTACGAGTCGGTAACCAATCAGCAGATGTAATTTGCACGAGTGCATAGAGGATCATGGAGTCTATCCTTTAGGGATTTGAAATCTCGAATTTTACAGGTCTCTAGCGATCAGATTATTTCGCGAAAAATACATGCCCCCTAAGCGTACATCCTGGTCGACGTCATTCCTTAGGGCCACACTAAGTTGTAAACGATGATATAAAAGTTATACATTAATATATAATGTGACATAGTGACAAGTCCAGTGAGAGGGTCCGGATTTAGCGTCCGTTATAAAAACTGGAAGATAATGTGTTTACATGTATAAATGCTATATTAACCATTAGTAGCCATATCTATTTTGTATTGTTAAGTAAACTTTCTAATTAGTGCTCAATATTATTACTGCACAAAATATTTTAAAAAAAAGTACAGTCAAAATAAAAATAAAAAGATATCTTTGGAAATTACAAAGTTAAGTACAGTGAAAAGCATTTGGTCTGGCACATTCCATGCCGGCTTATCGAAAGTGAGTCAGGTATTTAACGAGTTCACTGTATGTGAAGATGTGAAATGTTACCCTCTGGAAAACAGGTAACACTGTTTCTGAATTTCTGAACCATCAGTCTGGGGCGTCCACAGGACCAGGCGACACAGACAACAGCCAGAAATGCTACTGTTTGGACCCCAGGCTGGCCCATCTCATTTTTAATATTGTTGCTAAATTTATGGACATTATTTGGGAAAAGAAAAATTTTTATGTTTTTTTTCCTACCGTGCAATTAAAAGTGTTGGTCAAATAATTTTTCAGTTCATGATTTATTTTCCTTGCATAATAATGCGATTTTAAAGGAAATTTTGACTGCAAGAATTTATAAAACTAACTCAAGATTAAATTATAAGGAAATAATACAAAAAATTTTCAAAATAAATAAGCAAAATGATTTAAAAATTTAAGTTTCAGATAGGCTTAAAAAAATTTGTTTTAAAGAGTTTTTTTTTTTTTTTTTTTTTCAGGGGGATTGGTTTGCGGGGTAAAATATACGTACACTGCTTAGACACTCTCCCCCCCCCTCCTCCCCGTAATACCACTCTTCAATATGTCATACCTCCGTTACAGAGCCCTGCAAAGTCTAAGGTTGAAAATTTGACAGTGCAGCAAATCCATAACATAATGTTTTTGATCAGGTGAGTTGTAAAAATTACAAATAAATCCCTTGTTTACAATTGATCTCTTATTTGCTCATTTTTACATTACTTACTCTGAAATGGACTCCAAACACACCAAATTTACTAATATACATTTACCTCTTGATAAATCTATCACATATGATAAAATTTTAACTTTTTGTTGGGACTCATTGTGCACAGGCATGCAAGTGGCAAAGGTCATGTGCGGATTAGAGAACATGCTTATCCATAGAATGTCGGATAAAAACATTTCACTGCACCATTATTTTTTTTGTAACAAAAACCTATCATGCTTCAGAGTTTCTACCGACCAGGAATATTTACAAAAAATATCAGGCAGTTGAAAAGCTGTCTTAAATACCTGAAAACACAGTGAGTTTGAGACTATCTTAGTTATGAAATTGTATCATTAATTTTTCATTTAATGTAGTATCTCCAACTTGAAATGTATTTTTAATTTATCTAATGTATTTTAAATATAACTATTAAATTGTTAAAAATAATTATCTGAATTTACTAATATTAATTAAACACAAGGTAAGGAAAACATGTTTTAATTTATAGCATAATCAGTACCTAGGTTTCAAAGTTTGAGTCAACAAATATGTTAGATTTCGTCAGTAGGCAGGCAGTGTTGGCTTTGTAGTGTTGATGGAACTGATAACAGTGTAAACTTTATATTGTCAGGAAAACATTTTATAGCCAGTTCTGCACAATATGTTTTTTCTTGACATGTGTTTTAATAAATATTTTTCTTTCTGACAGACTGATCAGACAGGGAAAAAAATGTTAGCTGGGACAGGGATAACTTGGAGAAATTGACTGAAGTAGTTTTGTAGGAATCCCGTAGGTACTCCTATTCGAACTGAAATATTGTTGAATTTTTTTTGCATTGAAAAACTGTGTCTTAGAAAACTCTTGAACAAAAATTAGTTTTGCATTTACCATTTTTAACAACTCATTTGTGTTCATCCCGAGAGAGTTTACAAACCAAAAATGATAATTAATTTTCAGTTTAACACAAATTTTTCTGCAGACATGACTTTTTTTCTGTTCACAAGTAACTGAAAATAAAGGTATGAAATAAAAGAAAAATTTTAAACACAGAAGTATATATTTAAAAATCACTTGAGGGGTCCATGAGAATCAGGCAAAAGTGCATTTTTCATAGAATAGGAATTTGGACATTTGTGAGTAATATGGTTGTAAATTTACCTCTGCAAAATCTTCATGTTTCATTAACTAGATGTAGGTCTTGTATAGGTCCTACTGAAATACTCAATTCTCCCCAGGGGCATTATTTACCCCCCTCTTCCTCAAAATCCAACAAAATCTATCATTTCCACCAACAAAAGGAAAGAATTCAAAAGCAAAAAGCAGGAAAAGTAGTTCTAAGCCTCCCCCCCCCCCCCCGGCCTCCTCGGACAATGAAATTCTGCTTACACTCCTGAATTCCTCCTGGCTGTAATTTCATGTGAATTTATCTACTTAATAAAGGGCTATTAGTCTAGTAAATATTTAGTTACTTGAAAACACTCAAATCATTGAGCCTGAAGGTATCATTAACAAATTCAATTGGGTGTTAGCTGTGTCCAGATTGCTTCCAATACCTAGGGACACCTGTATTTCGCGATTTCATTTCATGTCAAGGTATTTCACAAAACACTGTAGCTTTATCTAAGAGTCATGGCAAATTGTGAGGGTGCAGCAGTACGGTGACCACATTCTCATTGGCCCCGTCAAGAGCGGGACGACGCCTCTCACCGACCTCAGCCAATAACCACAGGAGAAAAGCTACAGTATTTTGTGAAATACCTTGACACGAAATTGTATTCGCGAAATACAGGTGTCCCTGCCAATACCTTGTCATAACTCTGACAGTCAAGAAACAAATAAATAAATAATAATTTTGAAATAACTTTGTCCCAGTTGTTTCGAGCCGACCAGGACGAGATGCTGGAGGACTTGGAGAAAGGCGACGTGGCCGAGACTGTCAGCACTTTTTTCGAGAAAAGCAAACACTGCCAGCCGGTGAAGAAGAGTGCACTTACTCTCTACGAGGTGAGACTAGTGAGAATACAATTAGAGAAGAAAATCAGAATCTGCTTTTTCATATTTTTTTTATTTTGATCTCATTTTGATGTGTGACATCTTATCTCTCTGTATTCGGAATTTGGTAGGAATAAATTTTGTGAATGGAAAAAAAAGTGCATGGAACGGAAATGTATAACCACAGTGCTGCCATCGGTGGCGGATGGCGCAAAAAAAATTCACAACGTCAAAGGGAAAATTTTATAGTACCTATTAACTTTTATAAGAATGTTTAAAAAATTGGAAATATTTTATTAAAATTCCTTGTGAAAAATCATGTCTAAAGCTGTGGTTTGGTATTCATTTCAAGTCTTTTTTCACTTTTTTCAGGGCCATTTCATATATATATATATATATTTTTTTTTAATTTTGGTCCTTTTATCAAATTATTCAATAGTTGATGTAGCTTCTCCAGCAAGAAATTCTATCTGCGGGTGCAGAAACTACGGTGATTCGCATCCAGTGAAAATCAATTTGCGTATATATTTATCACACTTAGCATTATCTTAGGAACTCTACATTAAATTTTGTATCAGATTTTCGTATTATCAATCTAATTGCAAAATGAAAAACAGATGAATTTGCTCGTTATCGAGGTAAGATGTTACACATCCCTCGCGAATACTGAAAGATTTGCGTACATGTTTTTTTTTCTTCCCCAATAGTGACTGATTTTTAAAAAATATTTTTAATGTAAAACAAATATCTATAATTTTATTTTAAGTAAAATATAAGGAAAAAGCATATAAAAATATCAGAAGAAGTGATTTATAATTTGGTTGGTACCCAGCAATTAAAACATGTCGTAAAACTATAAAATATGTTCCTGATGGTCAAGCATCCACATCTTGGTGATGTAACAGCAGGCCACCAGTGACATTCATTTTGTCTCGAAGATTGCGGGGGGTCTGGGAAAGAATGTGTCCGAGATCAAATTCGAATTGCCTCGGAGAGAGAGTCACTCTGCTGACTGGCTAGCCACTGGGGTCTTAATGTTTATTGTTGTTTTAACATCTTAGCTCTCGGTATACAACATTTTGTGGGAGTAATTTTGTGAATGCGACGGAAATCATGGAACGGAAATGTGTAACAACTTCCCACCTGTGGCAGATAGCACGAACCAAAGTTCACAAAGACAAAAGGAAACTTTATAGGATTAACTGTTAAATGAATTTTAACTAGTTGGGAAGTATTTAAATAAAATTTCTTGTCGAAATCGGGTCCAAAGCAAAGGTTTTGGTTTTTTTAAAGTAATTTTTTTTCTTTTATCGTAGCCGTTTCATTTAGATTTTTAAATTACACTCTGAAAATCAAATGATTAGTCAACATAACAACAACAAAAACAAACACATAATACCAAAATGCTATTTAATACACCATTTAGCACCGAAACTTAACTAAAAACATGAAATCAAATCAGCAATCTGAAAAAACTGTTCTCAAATTACAAAAATGAATTTTTACTAGGGTCTATACATTGAATTTAATTTATTTAGCATGAATTTGTTACCAAAATGTATGAACTTAATGGGTTGGGAAAAAAATTACGTTATTTTATGATACTGATATTTTTCAAATACGCCAAATTTGTTTAATTTGTTCTTATTCTTTGAGTAGTTCTGTTCTGTACATGTATATTACTAATGATTTTACTGTGTATATTGAATTACAAGAATTTTAAAAATATTTGTACTTTTACATGTCACCTGTTAGCTTAATGGTTTAAACTACACACTATAAATACACATAAAACTGCAGGTATGAAAAACTACGGTGTCAGAAAACTCAACTTCATTTTAATTTTTCCTTCAGGTAGATGAGTTTCTGGAAGAACTTGCCAAACTTACCAAAGAGGATGATCAGATTGAGCACTTCCAAAGAATTCTTCCCAGGTAAAAAAACTTTCAGTTCTTCTAGTTTTAAACTATGATTGAATTGGACTGAATCCATTACACCTAATTGCTCTTATTTGTTGACAGATGTACCTCTAACGACCTGAAGATGATCATCAGGCTGGTGAAGCATGATTTACGCATAAATGCTGGACCTAAACACATGTAAGCATTAAATAATTTTTGACGTGACGTCTAATAAATCGATGAACGCCGGCTGCACGCACGAAAAAGTGTCCCGTTATGCTCATTGTAATCTTGCGCCGCATCTATCTCTCTTCCACTCGACTGTTTATAAAGTGAAGTGAAACGTTAATGTGGTTTTTATTGCTTATTACAACAACAATTTCGACAACAAAGGTTAATTATTCTTGCATTTTAAAAATCTGATTACTAGTATAATTTCAAGTATTTATTCTTTTATTATTAAAAAAAAATTATTCAATTTTATTCATAAAAGTATTTCATCAATGTTTTGTTATGATGTTGTCACGTTAAAATATCGTCCGAAAACCTACTTTACACACAACCAATTTTTTTTTTCCTTTAATATAAATATATTTTACAATTACAGCTTTTCATGACAGTTTTGTTTAATGTTGTAATCTTTCTTTAATTTCTTGATTATTTTTTAATGTATACTGGGGCCATTCAATAATTGAAGCGAAACAAAATGTGTATTTTTACAATATAAGATTTACTACTTCTCAACATAAACCCATACCAATATTAATAACACTTTCCCAATTATGAACTAGTTGTTTTATACCCGATGCAAAAAAGTCTTTGTCTTTTTGTTTGAGATTCCCACCAATTCCTTGACATACTCATTGTTAGTGAACTTTTTCCCACTTAATGCCTCCCTGAGTTGACCAAACTAATGAAAATCCGAGGGAGCCAAATCTAGACTTTGGGGGAGGATAAGGTAGAATCTCCCAACCCATTTTTTTGATGAATACTTGGGTCAATTTGTCGATGTGAAGGCGAGCATTGTTGTGTAGTAATATCAATATCACGCTTTTTCTTTAAGATCCACAACGTTTTTCTCTCATTGCTGACTTTACTTTATTCGTCAGCCTGTCTGAGTTGTAGGCACTGTTTATTGTATGCTGATCTTCCAAATAATCACAAAGGACGACACCTATCTGAATTTCAGATGGGTGAGCTGATGTGCTTCCATTCCATGCTTTGTCTTTTGGTCTCTGGTTCGAAATGGTGAACTCAAGTTTCATGACAGGTTAAAATTGTGTTCAGAAAAGGGTCACCTTCCTTTTCATGCATTCTTTCTAGTCTGTATACACACTTTGAGTCTTGTTTCCTTGTTTTGTTGCGTTAACTCTTTCGGGACCCACCTTGCACTTGTTTTGCTGTACTTGTGCTTGTTACTGATAATGTTATGAACTGTGCCAACACTTACTGCAACTATTTTGCTATGTATATTCAACTGTAACACAACAAGTCTTCACGAATAATGTCGTCAGTGCGGGTTTTGAAGGAGTTGACACTTCAACTGGTCGGCCAGAACATTGCTCGTCAGTCACTGATGCTTACGACGTTTTTGAACTGTTTACCCACTTATCAAAATTTCCACAGTTTGTGCATTTTACACCTTACTGTAAAATCATTCGAAAAAAGATTTTAGCTGGTTTTTCACCTTCAGAAAGCAAAAAAACGGATCACTGGACGTTTTTCAACTAATATGGAAACTTCAAGCAGACACGCCATTCTTAAATGCAATATTGAGGTTATAAACAAAATATTTTTTTATTCTTCACCTATTCTCAGCTCATCCAAGAGATGCCAACCGTAAGTCATGAAAGTACAAAACTCCTCCTACAAACTGTTTTATTTCTACATCGATTTGTATCGTTAATTATTGAATGGCCCTTGTATCTGTATAATTACCTACTAACACATCAGTTTTAAATTTACCCTACATTATAATGCTATAGTGATTATTCAAATATGTGTGTGATCAGTACACTGTCAATTATCAGGCTGAGGATCAGTTATAGGTATCTTTGTTTTTATTTTTATGTATACTGCAACACATAGTAATATGAGTATTTCACCAAATTAAACAAATATCAATGGGTGACTTGAACATTTTACTCAAGTGAAGCTTAGTATACTAATTGTTAAGTGTGTGAAACATATTTTTTTAAATGTGCACAATATCCATCAAAGGATGTCCCAAGATACAGATTAGAGTTGTACACAGAAATAAATTTTTACAAAAGTAATACTGTCAACAAAAAAAAAATTACCGAACTCTAATGAATCAAATGGATAATTTTGAACAGTTAAGTAAATAAATGTCTAATGATATGTCCTGCATTTTTCTCCACATATTGTTTTTTTACACTTCATGTGTGTGATAGGTGCTGACACCGTCTCTAAAGTGAGCTGTTACATTTAAAGAAATACCTTATAAAATTGACTTTGAAAATACATACATTTTGCATTACATACATTTATTGTATTGAGTCTAGGGTTCCCACAAACAGGGAAAATGCAGGGTACTTAAATGGTGTTTTAACTTGGATAACACAGCAAAAATGACAATATCATAGTTCCAACACAGTATCAGTAATTTTTCTTTTTATTAAGTATCATAATATCTTAAAACGTAAATATGCATATTAATTAAAAATTTGTATGTTGATAATATTCCGTATCTGATTTTTACCAACATTAATTAAAGGGAAGGGATAGAAAACATTGTGTATTATTTAAAGAAAAAGTCTGGTATCTTTTGTTTTTTGACTGATCACAATAAGTATGCATCATTTAAAAGTTTGATCAATTAAAATATATATTTTCTTTTTGATACTGGCAGATTTTGCTATGTAATTTTGATGGAAATGATAATATGAAAACTTTAAATTGTGTAGGAAAGCCTTTTATGGTCAATTCTTTATGTTATGTATATTTGTTTTGAAATGTGTTTTAATAATGAAATGTAGCGTAATATTGCCAGGAATATCATTGAGATACGGACAGAAAGCTAGATGAGACAGGGAAAACTCAGGGGAATTGACTCGTGTAAGAGTGTGGGAGTGATGTTTCAGACTGGAAGCTGTACATCCAGATGCTTATCAGGCGTTCCAGACGTCTCGTGACCTTGGGGCCGTGCTGTCCAAAGCCACGACAAAGACTGAGGCAGGAGTCAGCTCGCCATCCAAGAAGAAAAACATCACAATCACAGCTAAACTCATGACTCCAGTGTTACCTATGTTGGTCAGTTTGTGTTCAAAGATTAATTTTTTTTTTGATGCACCACCTCAGTTATTACAAGCATATTCTCCTATTTTTCTTTCTTTGTGTTAATAAAATAGGTACCAAAGTCTTCTCTCAACGTCAGAATGCACAGAAATTTAGCCGACTACTTTAATTATTACAAGTACAGTCTCTTATTTCTTTTTTTTTAGTAAAATACTAAATTCTTCTGTCAACTTCAGACTCCACAAACTTTCAGCACACTGCTTGAAATACTATTACCAGCACATTCTCATATTTTCTTTCATTATATTAATACAAAAAAAACCAATGTCTTCTTTTTCAACTTTAGAATCCACAAACATTAAGCAGACTACTTCAATTATCACAAGCTTTTCTCCTATTATCGTTCTGTATTTTAATAAAGTACTAAAATCTTCTCAACTTCAGAATCTTCAAACATTAAGTAGACTACTTCAGTTACTACAAGCATTGCAAACTTTGCTTTTACTTCTACTGCTGTTTTTGTCTCAGCAGCCCTCTCACAATTCATGAAGCATCTGTAAGTTGTGGCCCTCTGCTGACTCAGTTTTCTAACTTGGTAGTGGGAACCAGGTAACAACTATTGACCAACTTTACTGGAAGTTGTTGGAAATGAGAATTTGGCAGTGTAATATGGCCATAACAAAATGTTTGAATCAAGTCAATTATAATGAAACATGAAATTCCCTGATTCGAGAATAGTCTCTTAAGCCTAAATTTGGTATGGACTCAAAACATAAAAAAATTTAACTATTTAATATTAGCTATGGGTAAATGTACCACAGATATTCAAATAATTTTTTACTAAGTAAAAAAAACTTATTTCACATTTAAAAGTACTTTCGATGAAAAAAATATTGTACAAACATTTTATAGTTTTAAATGCTGATATATATATAAATCATTCAATCTTTTTTTTTTTTTTTTTTTTTTTTATTTAGGGCGAGAGATATCTTATTTGAGCTTAACGTCTTGTTCAGAGCGAGGTCATTAGAGATTTTAAACTCTCATCAACATAGACCAGGAGAGAATTTGTTGGATTGGTTCTGCTACTTTCAGGAGGAATAATTTTTTTTTAAAAAAAATATATGGTCTGTTATTTGAATACATTATGTATTTAAGCATAATTATTAGTTTTCAAAAAAAAAAAAAACACTCAGCTCTTAATTGCTGCAATCCATTGTCTGTTGACCACTTATTGTATCAAAACTCTGAGCTTTGATATCTTTTTTGCAAATTCCGATTTTACCCGAAGCCACACGGCTGGACTGGTGGACCAGACCAGCGCTATGTTTCCCTTGCACCGACAAGAAACCCACGTGTACTACAAATTAATCTGTTGTCATAGACTGTGTGCTTTAAACATGTTGACTTCATAACAACCTTTTACAGTAAGATCCTCAAAGCAGGAAATGGACTGGCCGTACGGGTTACACAGTGCAAGGGAACCGAGTGCTGACTTTGCTTCCTCTAGACATCCAAGCAGCAGAGGGGAAATTGGGGAGAGAACATGGAGGGGGGGGGGGGGAGTGCTTGCGAGCGGGAGGGAGATACACGTCTGTAGACAAAGAAAAAAAACCAGTGCGGCTATTGCTGTGTGTATGGAAAGTTGTTTTCTAAATTAAATTAAAATTCTTTAATTTTAAGTAGTGATAGGCAAATACCAATTTTTTCGAATCCGAATCCTGAATTTGAATCCGAAAGTGAATCCTGAATTTGAATCTGTATCTCATAGAGTACCTCAAATATACCCCTCTAATCTAAATATATGTCTGGAGGGTTAAAAATTAAAAAAAATAAATACACAAGAAATAAAAATATTAACTATGGTATTGAAACATTCAACTCTTTAAATGTTTGTTTCAAAAACTAAGTTTCTAGAATAAATACAATTGTAATTTTATTTCCATAATTACTTGTTAAATTACAATATCTTGGGGAATGGTAATAGGCAGGTATGAAGAAAAAAACTGACCTTGCAAACTTTATATTTCTTCTTAGGGTTTTACCATGTTACTGGTGTCACTGTTTATCCGTTGTGTTCTTGCGGAACTTGAAACGTGTTGGGAACTTATTGGCCTTCCCATTATGGTTTAAAATACAGTCTAACCGTAGTATCAAGTTTTATCAAAGGATCGTGAAACTCGCATAATTGTCGCAATGTTTTTCTAGGAAATCAAAATTTGGAGAAAAAAATAATTCTGTCTTAAAAGTTGCATAATTTTTTTGGTCCCAATGTTATATTCAGAGCGCTTTGCGCAGTTAGTAAACATAACAGGATAAAGCACTGTGCAACAGGAATTGGTTTTCAAGTTGGTGTCAGGTAGTTTGGTAGTTACATTTGGAAAATACAGTAATTACAATTACAGTCAAATATGTTTCAGATGTACCTGAACAATACTGTTTCTCATCCAATATGTCAAATATTTTGGTCTCGCCATTTTCTCAATAACATATATGTTATTAATTTTTTTCCATGTAAGATGTTTCCCATAATCTTCTTTCCCCATATAAAATGGTGCATGTACCTATTTTAAAGTTTAAATTTATTATTCTTTCGAATATTACCGCTTACTTATTTAATAAACAGAAATACAAATTTGTCTGATGTGTAAATTTTCTTTTAAAGATGTTTTCAAACGTTATAACCTTAAGGTGTACATCTTTGTCAATGCTGTGTACTGCGTATATAAATGTAGCCAGCGCTAGTTGGCATCATTCATATTTGATTATGTTGATGCCCATATAGAATGCACGCACGTAATCAAATATCAATATGGATAGCTCACCAATCGCATGCAGTGTGCACGCTCTGTCCAGTACGGAGTAAACTACATTTGATAGTCCGCACTCTTTCGTGGTTATTTTGTACTAACGGCAATAGTTATGCGTTATTTCTGACTTACCTTCAGGTCACGGTTTTTGTTGTTTGATTAGAAGTTGAACCAAATATGTTTTTGTTTTATGACTTTTTAATTTCAATTGTTTGGTGTGCTTTTGTATAGTCTACTTTTTAGTTAAATTTTATTTCCATTCAATAGGTTTCATTTTTATGAATAACTTTACCCCAACAAAAATTACCTAGTGCATAAAAATTGCAACCCTTGATCAAATGTGAGATGATTATTCGATAAAACGTGGTAAAACAATCCTGAAGGGACCATAATTTTGTCTCTTTGCAATAAAGAAGTTATACTAATCAAACTATTACAAAATTTAATTCCAATTTTTATAATACTTCTAAATCTAATTCCAGTAAAGTTAAAGCTTGCACACAATTTTATACCGTACCACACAAATTTTTTCTTAGGTATTGCAAAATACATTTTTTAGGATGGCTGGGAAACAATTTTTCTGCGGTATTCCATCTAACAGGATTTAAGACAGAAGAAAAAAGCAAAGGTTTATAAGTTACTTACTAAAAGACATACTACAATCATCGATTTGGAAAAATAACATTTACAAACTTTGTTTCTCCAATAAAGAAAATCAATGGCATCAGTATTATTTATTATTTTTATTTGAAAATTCACATTTTTTTTCTTTACATTATTCTGCGATATTTTTAGTAACCGTTATTTACAACGTGTAATTGTTCACTGTTGAAGCAAAATCAACTTTGTATTACATACTAATCGTACTTATGTATTAAACAAACTACTTAGCTCTATAACTAACTTTTTGGGACCGAGAGAACTCTTTGTATTGATGAGAGTTCTTTATCAACAGGCATTTTATAAATTTTATTTTTTATTTATTTGATTTATAACATGCCACACCAACAGCACAAGGCTCCAACGGTAGGCACAACATGTAATACAAAACAAATACAGTAACAGGACAAAAACTAGAAACAAAACAATTATAAGAACAAACAAATAAGTAGGACAAAACAAAGACTAGACACAGTGCCGGTCCGATCAACATTTTTAGGTGGTGCGAGATCTAAAAGTGGCGCCCCTCTAATTAAAAAAAAATATTGTTCAATCAGTTGTTTTTTATTACACCAGAAAAAGCAGCGGCCTCTGATTACTAAGCCGAATTATGCTCTCAAAAATGTCAAATCGTAGAAACGTTCGTTTGACCAGGTTGTGCGAGTTCCTATATGTGATGTGGTGGACAAATAAAACATAATAACAACAAATATGATTGTCAACTTTTATTTATTGTGTGTTCCATGCAAACATTAATTAAATCAAATGAGTATGTAGTAAAAATATTTTTTAAAAAAACTTTAGTGCTTGCAATTTTTTTTTACCAAGTCTGAATAATTTCACTTTTGGGCAATAGCTTTTTCTATAGATAAAACTCCAAGATCGGACAGTCTTTCCTGACACATAACCGTTTCTTTCTTCGCGATCGGACTGATTTAAAAACTGGATTATTTAGGCTAGAGACGCTATTTCCTTAGCTGTAATTAGAGTTGAGGAAAAGCTACGGTACTGTTTCACGAATTCCGAACAATTTTTCAGTAATTGTGATGCATTTGGTAAGTTCATAGTTTCAGATTACAATGTTTACTTGAAATAATATATCATACCAATCCACCATTGTAATTATTAACTCAAATTACTCCATTTTCTGAATTAGCGGCAATGCCTCTGATGCTGCAACTGAGTCATTAGTTTCTTTGTGAAGATTTTGAACGGCTTCACGAACTGAAGTGTAGTTAAAGCGAACAGCAGAAAGACTAGAAACTCTACTCTCCCCGCGAGTTTAGCAAACTTTTTTTTAACGTTAATCCATCTATGTGCTTGGATATCACTTCCCATCGCTTGGTTGATCCAGAGAATAAAACAAATAGTCTTTGGAGAAATCAAAATAAATAAACAGGTTTAACAGAACTTTTGGCTGCATCTGCTATCACCAAATTCAAGCTGTGGCAGCCACATGGATTAAAAAATGGCCGAGTATATAGTTTTAAAATTCTGGTTTGTACACCTTTGTTCACTCCTATTATATTCGCTCCATTATCGTAGCCTTGACCTCTACAATCGTTCATGTAAAAATAAAATTCTTGAACGATCGTATCCAGAAAGAGGCCAGTGAGTCCTGCTCCCGAAGAGTCACTTACTGGCTTGTAAGCAACAAAACACTTTCGCACTTCGACTTCTTCATTAACGTCAACGAACCGGAATGTTAGTGACATTTGTTCAATATGGCTTACATCAGGAGTGCAGTCCATAATGATGGAGAAGTATTTAGCTGACTTTACCATATTCAAAATATTATTTCGAACGTCACTTCCAAGTAACCAAATTAATTCGTTTTTAATGCGTTTGCTGAAATAGTGGACATTAGTCTATTTATAACACGGTGGAGGTGCTCCATCATCACATTATCAAATTTTTCTAATAATTGCACCAAACCCAAGAAGTTGCCATTATTAGGGGTGTATAACGTTTCAGAGCTTCCTCTAAATGCCAAATTATTGCATGCCAAGAAGAACACTATCGACATCATTTTCTCGAGGGTAGAAACCCATCTCGATTTCTCATCTTCAATCTGTTTTTGTAATTGTTTGTCTATTTCCCTGAAGTTCTTCAACCTAATCGACGCTTGTATCCAACTGTCTATTGCACGTCGGTGATCTCAGGATGTTTCGTGTGTTTTCAGACACATTGATAAGCGCCTCTAGTCATCAAATCCTTTTTCCAAATTAGAGTTGGGGTTTGTTTTAAGTAAACGACAGCAAAAACAATATACTTTATCTGCATATTTAGATTACACGAGTCATCTTCTTTTAAAAATCTCCCCATTTGGCATTACTTTTTCAGAATGCGAATTTGAAAAATGAAGGCCGTCACAATTCTTTGGGTGTGATATACATATTTACAATACGTTAAAACAAACTAGTACCTACACCTTTACCGCCTTATACAAAACGCAGTTTTAGCAAAGATTAAAAAATAGTTACTACACAGGTACATCACTTCCGTACAAAAGCTACAATATCTACGCTATAAAACCCTACAAAAGCGCAGTACATCAGGCTGCAAGGAGGAACGTATTCGACAAATGCGCGTAATCATTAAATGTCGAAGACGTGTGTAATCTCGCCGTGCGGTTTCGTTCATGGATAAGTGGAAAATGTCTTGTCGCAGTGCCACAGAATACACTAGAAAGGAAATTATATATAAACAAAACTTACTTCTGTTTTCTATTTCGAAAACTTCTATAATAATCTAAATACTTAACTTTCAGCCGTTAATCACACACACATTGTACAACACAGATATACACTCGCGCGCGTTTGAACGACTTGACAATTCAATAGACAATGCTTGCCTAGCGAAACAAGTAACGGACGAAGTTTAACACCGCGCCCCACTCCCCCGTAATTGACGATTTGAAATGGGGACGAGCCAAGCAGTTCAAGTAACGGCCGAATGAAGTGCCAATGTCAACTACGGGACACAGAATGTAAATAAACTTTCGCTAGTAATGGAATCCGAATAAGCCACGTTAAAAGATCTGTCGTACACAAATTCATTAGTAATTAGAATTCATTCGAATATGGTGACGTGACACCTCGACGTCAGAGGGCGGGCACCTCAAGTCGTCCATTTTCCCGTGAGACTCGACTGATCGTCGCCGTCGTTCGTCTCACGTGTCGGTTGATTTCGGCGTCCCCACCTGGATGGCGCCCGGTGCGGTCGCACCGCTCGCACCGCCCTAGGACCGGCCCTGACTAGACAACACAACATACAAATATCCATATGAATGTTCAAATTCTAATAATTACTTAAACGAACAAACAGTTTCATGAGAGTTAAATTAACATATATAATATAGATAAAAATTTTAGATTAATTAAAAATTACAATTAAATAAAATTGAAATACTTCATGTAACTAAGGTAAGTACCATAAAGATAATTAATCTTTGGCAGTGGCGTAGCTAGGATTTGTGTATGGGGTGTTAAGAAGCATGGTGGTCCGGGGGTCCTCCCCCAGGAAAGTTAGGATTTTAAGGTGTAAAATAGTCCTATTTTTAGCAGTTTTCGGTATGTAAATTTAAATATTGTAATGGTAAAAATTTTATTATTTTTAATATGAAATTTGTTTGAGTGACGAATAAGAAATTTAATTAAAGATTTGGTGCTAGGGGGGGGGGGGAGGTTTGAACATCGAACCCCCCCCCGGTCCTGGTTACACCCCTGATCTTTGGTTGCCAAAAAAAAAAATTTTTTTTAACAAGTTTTTTTTTTCTCTCTGGTAGGTTGTAAGTGAATAACATACATATTGAAATTGTTAACAAGTCTATGTATAGTATAATTTGTGCCTGGATGAATGTATGTTTCACTGTGGTAGTAATGTGGAGAAATGGTGTGTGAGGCTGAGAGGGTTCCGGGTTCGCTGGCCGGCAGGCGGAGGCCTGCAAGTCGGTGGAGTACGCCATGAAGAAGTGTCCGAACGGCATGTACGCGGAGGTGAAGTACGACGGCGAGCGCGTACAGCTGCACAAGCAGGGCGCGGAGTACAAGTACTTCTCGCGCAGCCTCAAGCCCGTGGTCCCCCACAAGGTTGGTGGCACGGCTCCCGGCCTGCTAGGGGCCTACGATCACTCCACAAATACCTACTCTGTTTTCCTGAATTATATTGATATTCCATTCAACAGTTCAAATTTATTTTATTTTTATTTTTTGACGTGACAACGTCTAATAAATCGATGAACACCGGCGGCACGCACTAAAAAAGTGTCCCGTAAACCACTTTGTCCCGTTACGCTGTGTCCCGTCACGCTCATTGTACGCTTGCGCCGCATCTATCTCTCTTCCACTCGATTGGAACAACCATCGATTTGACTTTTTCGAGGCACATTAAACTTGAAACACTCCCATTCGTTTCCTACTTTTCCTATCATCATCCTATCCTTAACAGATTAACACAGATTGGAAGAAGTTAAATAGCAAACATGTATAAATGTTATAGTTAAATTAATCTCTTCATTAAAGTAATAAGCATATTTGAATTAATGAGTGCAAATCAAAGTAAATTTATTAATTAAATTGTAGATTTAATTTCACTCCTTCTTTGTATCCATACAAAATAGTGATAATTCAATAAAAATGATCCAGTTTTATTCATAAAAGTATGTAATCATTTCATCAATGTTTTGTTATGATGTTGTCATGTTAAACTATCGTCCGTAAACCGACTTTACAGACAACCAATTTTTTGTTACCAATACAGGCCTACACCAAATCTGACACATTCGCAGAAAATAAAAAGTAACATGTATGAAGCCAAGATGATTTAGTACTGAGAAATTCATATTCATACTGAAACATTATTCACACATTGTTTTATATTTAACACATAATCAATGCATTATGATTTAAAATTTAAAAAAAAATTCAATTTTTTGCACAATTTGTGTTGCAGTAAAATATTGTCTACCAAACATATTTTTTCAAAAAGAATTCTATTAAGATACTGCCTTATTACTGACAAATATTGAATTTCTGAATACTCTGTTTACTTATAAAATTATTTAATCGATTTTGTATCGGTTATTGAATATGTTATATAAATGTACATATCAGTAATTGGAATGTTATTGATGTTTAGATGTATCACCCATCACTACTTTCATTTGCTTATTTTTTAAATTCTCTTATAATATTTAAATTTTCTCCACTATGAATTATTATATTTTTGATGCATTAACACCTTAGTTCTCTATATATGACATTTGGTGGGAGTAATTACGTGATAATGGAACAGAATTTGATGAAAGAAAATGTGACATAAAGATGGTGGACTCACGTGTAGCAGCATAAAACTCTATATAGTCATGTTCCTAAACATTAGGGTATGTACCAAATGTATTGGTGTGCCAAATGAAAATTTATGTTATTGAAACTACCCTGGAATATATTTGGTAAACTAAAATAGTCATAGTAAAAAGTAATCCCAAATTTTAAAATACATAAGGGAACCGGCATTACAATGTTGATAATGCAAACCCCAATTTTCCTTAAAGCGTAATGGTAGAACACGTGGTTTAAACACTCAAGAAGTAATTTTTGACGTGGTTCAAACCTCGTGACTGGAAAACCTTTGTTTACTTTTTTTTAATAACTCATTACTGGATTGTATAATACCTTATTGTTATAATATTATTAAGTTCATAGCTCAGTCCAGTGGTTTGATTATTTATTCTCGGTAGGCCTATACATATACTTTATTTATACTTAATATAAAAATTAATGAATTAGGTTTATTAGGAAATGAAAGTCCATGAATTCGCTTAGGTTTTAAAAAATTTTACTTTATAATAGTCCATCTATCCTTTAATACTTTTTTATAATTTATTGTCATCTAACATGTGCGGAAACTTTATAAGTATTAACTGCTTAGTGATATTTAACAAGATGGGCAGTATTTTTATAAAATTCATCGTCGTAAATCAGGTCTAAAGCAGGGAATTAGTATTTTCTTCTGTTTTATGCTGTTAATTGGCATGATAGTGGCAAGCAAAGTTTACCATTCAGACAGTGAATTCTAGTGGCGGGTGGAGAAAGTGCATAGGTACTTGAAAAGCTAATAGTAATCACGCGGCATTGAACAGCACAACGTATTGCCATGTGGTTTTTCTAAGGCCGGGTTTATAAACTACGCAAGAAACACAATAATGCGAGTAACACATATAAGTTTATTTGCAACATGCGAACATATGAAATTGCTCTTTACCGAGGTTAGATGTTATCACTTGCAAGTAGGTACTCAAAGACTCGCTCATGTATTTATTTTTATTATTTTGTGCTTATAGAATATAAACTGTTAAGTTAAAGCTAGATTGTATTTATGAACTGAAATATTTTAAAAAAAATTTCTAAATGCTGCCGTAACTTAATCGTATTTGTGTGTTTGGTGGACTTCTGAGAACTTTTTTTTGCTACTCTCAAAGATTTGTATATATTTTTGAAAGTTAAGGAAGATGTTTAATATCAAAATTCATGCTTTTTGTCTTCTAAGCTTTACTACTTGGTATAAATTTGGTAAAAAATAAATTAAAATTAGGGTATCTACAAATTATTTTAATTTTTTATGCCAGTTTATGATTAAGTTGACTAAAATTGTACATTTAACTAAACCATTAATAAAGTTTCTTTTATTTGTGGTGTTTAATGTAAACATTTCATGCAGCTTATTTGGATAAAGTGTGTTGTAATTTCAGGTAAACCATTTCAAAGACTTCATCCCAAAAGCATTCCCTCATGCAAAGGACCTCATCCTAGACTGTGAAGTCCTTATGATTGACACACACACCGGCAAACCTCTCCCTTTCGGGACTCTAGGAGTTCATAAGGTAAGGTCAGTTTAATCTTAACATAGTGCATTCTATGTATGTTGTAAATTTGGGAGAAATCTGACCAAATAACAGATTTTTATGAATTACGTTCATGTGCTATGAAGTTACGCCACTGATTATAATTCACAGACCTATCACGTCACACAAATGTGAGACGGTATAAAGGAGAAAACATAACATTATTAACAATTTTATTATGTAATGCTCCTTACAAAATTTAAACATTATTCTTATGTTGCTTTGGTTGTAAATTTAGGAAAATTGTTAATTGTAAAGATTTATTCAGTGGTATTTTCAGAGTAGATATTATAAAATGTCAAAAGTGATTAATATGTATTTAAAATTAAATTTTGATACTGTTTAAGACAATTATTTTTTTCTCTACTTAAGATTAAAAAATAATAATTTTTTTAATAGCTAATTTAGATATAAACAAAAGATTTTAATCCTACATACCAAATAGCATTAACAATATTTTACTATAAAATTGGGATATGCGTCATCACGCTTTGAGTTTTTGCTCAAGCATATAACTCATAAATTCTATATGAATAATGAGAGGATCAAAATTCTTTACAATATGTATTAAGATTTTGTAAATTGGCAATATTGACACTTTTGATGATGGTGCAAATGGAATTCTTTGATATGACTTCAAACAAGTTTTGTAATTTTTAATTTTGTGTTACCCATTTATGTATCCAGAAGCTATCTGGAGGACATTTGTTTAAAAAGTAATGTTTTGTCTCAATTTTTTTTCAAATTTAAGTTGTTTTTAATACTCCACTCACAGTGGAGTCAGGGTTATCTCACAAAGTATATACTTTGATAGCTTGTCAGCAGCATGAAAAATAATTTATTGCCTATTTGTTTATTAGATAATTATTTATAAATTATCACATATTGTACCTAACTGTTATTATTGTGTACATATAATAATATTATGAATTAAATTACTGGAATTAATTTACATACATATAAAATCACCAGAATTAATTTACATACGAGGGGGACCCAAAAATAACCAGAATTGTAAATTTGCGTATCATGTACTGGTAGCACAAGTTTGCGACACCAGGGAGCTGTTTTGGGACCTCTCCTGAGCAAGTCTGCCGAGTGGCGTCACTAGAAAACGACGAGTGTGGTTTCTCTGTCAGTTCTGTGTGTGCGTGTGTGTCTTAAGTGCACTCGTAACATAAAAAAAAAATGGCTGATTCTCATGAAAAATGTGTGCCTGTGAAGTTATCTTTTTTTCCTCTGCAAGAACGCAGCAGAAACTTCACAGCCGCACATTTTTCGTGAGAATCGGCCTTTTTTTTTTATGTTACAGGTGCACTTAATACACGCACAACACACACAGAACTGCCAGAGAAACCACACTCGTCATTTTCTAGTGACGCCACTCGGCAGACTGGCTCAGTAGAGGTACCACAACCGCTTCCTGGAGGCAAAAACTGGTGCTACCAGTACATGATGCCCAACATTACAATTCTAGTTACTTTTAGGTCCCTCTCTTGTATTGACATATTGTTGAAATAATTATGTTTTTTACCTTTACAGAGAAATTATTATTTGGTAATGACATCTAAGAAATATTTTACATTAGTGTGCTTTTGTAGTGATAAAAAAAGCAATTTTTGGTATCTTTATTTCAGAAAACTGCTTTCAAAGATGCTAATGTGTGCTTGTTTGTCTTTGACTGTATATATTACAATGGAGAAGTTTTATTAGACAAGTAAGTACATAATTTTTTTTTCTTTATGCCAGCAGCTTGTAATTAGCGGTTACTTTTATAATTGTCTTCTTTTCAGTTCATTAATTAATGCCTGTAAATATTTGTATTATAAATGTTTAGAATTCTTATATGCACTTTCATATTATATCAAATGGAAAAATTGTTTTGGTATATAAATAGTAGAAAGTATATTTACTAACTACACTTAGTGACAAAATGTATACCGTGATAGAAGTGAAACTTTTTTGGCAATTGAAGTCTTGACTCATAAGTATATCGTAAGAGGTAAAAAGGCAGAGAGAGTGAGAAAGAGAGAAGACAATTTTCTAAACAAACATGAACTAAAGAAATTATTTATCACTTCTAAATAACTGCTCAGAATATATCAGTAATTATTGATCAATCAATCAATTAATTAACAGTAAATATTACTTACTTTTGAAATACACCATAAAGAAAAACTGTGCGTTTTGTTGTTTCTTCAAACAATTCTGGCATTTCGAACATGCCAAATCTGTGAACGAAATATGTAATTCATAACAGGTAGCACTATCCATGCAGGAAACGCAGGGACTGTCTCAACTACGCTCTCTACGCTGCTGGTTGAACAAGGAAGAACGCAAGCGCGCTGGTAGCAAATATAAAATTCAAGGCACTCACAGCTGACTGTATGGGATACCTATATCTGTTTTCTGAAACAAGTGAATTTGAACACTCTCTGTGTTATTCTTTCGTTCATCTAACTCTCTCAGTTCTAGTATTTAATTTTTTTGGTGGGGGATCAATCATGGCACAATGAGAATGAACACAGGCCATGCAGCGAGTATAGCATAGTGCTCTCTTTATATCTCTTTTGCCAATTACCTATTATGTGTCCTTTTCATGTCAGAAACGTTTCACAACAATGTTTCACAAAAATGTTGCAGTAAAATTAGTCCTTGAAATTTTACTCTCATCACGCACAAAGAAGTTTCACTTCAAAAATACAGGATGTTTTACTTCTGAATTGCTGAAAGGGATTTGTTTTAACTGTAGTACACAAAAATTACTTTGGCAAAATAATTAAATTCTATGATGTGAGAAAGGTTAATAAGGGAAAGGAAAACTTCCGATTTACATTATGATGGGTATTTTTTTCATTTTAATCTGTAAGTATTCATAATTGCATATTAATAATTAATTATAAGGAGCTTTGCATATTGGAAATTGATGCAGTTCTATTAAGCCTCCAGTGAATTAAATACTTATACATAGTTCAAATGGTGAAGTTAGTTTGCATAAAATTAAATGTATAAGTGTTTTTATACTAATTTTTTTTTGTTTCTGGTATTTAACGTTAAGGGGCCTCCCTAGTAAAAATGTTTAGCGCGTGGGGCCACTGGCCACGTGCTACAGCCAGTAGTTGGGCGGGGCGATATACCTGAGCCTGTCGCCTGCGCCGGGGTGGAGGGGGTGAGGGCGTTTCAGCGAGGGGGGCGGAATAATGGGAGTGTTGTCATTGTGTGGAGTCCATTTGCTACTTATACCTGCGTTTTCTGCGAACAAGATCGTGGCAAGAAAGGTGACTGTTTTTCCCTTTCGCTACATTCAACCAAAATATAATGTTCTCGTATTGCCTTGCTTGCTTCCTGACAGTGTTTATTAACTTGAAACATTAAATTAGTGTTGCGATCCAGTCCATATCCATGAAATGCAAACAATCGTCAATTCTGTTTAAAACATTTATTTTTATTTTTTAATTACGTTCTACATAATTAAGAGATTTACATACATTACAAAAAATTCTGTCACCAAAAATTGATGCGTTAGCTTGTGTTTTCAGGAAAAAAATTGTAAAAATTATTATAATTAAAAAAATTTTCAACATTATACTTTAGAACTGGCATTTGTGTGATGAATGGTTTTGCACGAACATTATGCTTTCATTCATAAAAGTCTTCCGCACCGCGACGAGAAATCACGTCCTACTAATAGATTGAGTAATAAAACTGGGAATAAAATGATGAAAATAATATTAAATATTTTTACTCTTAGACACAAATCAACTTTTGAAATCGCAATAAGGACAAACAAATTTTTAACTTACTTCCTGAAGAAAAAGTGCATGTCAAACTCACTTTAAAATTCTGTAGAGAGAAAAAAAAGGAACAAACAAGTGTTCCCACCAACGACACATCGTCAATTTTTGTATTCTAGGGTTCACGTCGTATTTAGTTACACTAAATATTACAGCATATTATTACTTTCTGGCACTTATTACATGTTTAGCATTTTATTTTTTAAATATTTTTTTAATGACTTTAACGTTGCATAATATGATGAATAAATATACACGAATGAACTGGAATCCCGTTCCTAGTCACATACAGACTGTTTACGAGCAGTGTAAATTTCTTAGCTGTTATGCAACAGCGGCCTACAGGTGGATTCAGACTGCAGGCTTAGTCAGTCACGCTGAATCCACCTGAGTTCAGATTTTATCGAAGACAAGTGCGGGTGGTATGGAAGAACTCAGTGTGCACTGACTGTTGTGCTCAAGGTGTCAGTGAAATGTATAGCTGGATTCACGGGCGAAAATCTGTAGGATTCCCATGAGGCCCGCGGGATAACGTGAAGATTTTGCAAATGCAAGCGGACCCCCTCCGATGGGCTTTTTTATTTCAGGGAGGTTCGGGCCACCCTGAGATTCTCCCCTCCTCCCGGAATGTACACATGCAGCTGGAATTAATTTTTAGCCAAGTACGTCATTTGGTGCTGTATTTAGGCTGTCAAAGAAGATACGAAATATGGCTGCTTTGATAATTGACGATAACTCCTTTTTATTGTGAAATAGTACCCATCTACAACGAAATCCCTAAATATATCACCACTACTGTTGGGGATTTTCTATACAAACTATCAAAATAATTTTGGTTTCGTCACTGTCACTAGCTGTTATTGTATCATACGAAAACATGTATGTTTTGTGTATTAATTTACGGTATTCATCTCTGTCAAAAAAAATATTTTTCGATTATAAAGTGTAAGACAGGTAGAATATAAGGCTAATTTTAAAATAAAAATTGAATAAAGTATTTTTTGCTTGCAGTAGTTCAAATTTTTGAATTAATTTATTTGTTTGTTAAAAAAAACCTTCTAAAATCAAAGAAATTACCTACTTCCTAAATAGATATATAGCGCTTAAAGAGTTCACACACTTTTATAAATATTTAAACGCCAACATTTCCAATGTAGGTTTCACATAATGATAAAATCTTATCTATTTTCATGGTTACGCCTAATGGAAATAATACACAACAATTCTTAATATATGTTTTTTATGCTTTTAATAACTACTCTACACATGAGCAAATTTCAATATACATAAAACTAAGGAACTCTGCATTACATTTTAAATCTGTGTACGACACTAAAATAAATTGAAGCATAAAATAACATTTTTATTTTTTAATTAATAAGTATTTCATCAACGTGAGCTATGCTTTCATCTCAATGAAGCCACGCTACATAGAGGAAGTGCACATGTATTCAGTCATAACAACAGACCCTCCGGATCACAGAGTAAACGAATGAATGGAATTCATAGCATTACCAGGGTTTTAAGACATATTTTTGCTTCTACTCAATCGCAACATCTCACTTAGCATGTATAATGATGGTTTCAGTAAACATAACATAAAACATATTCGCCTCATGTACAGTAGAGGAAACTAAAATGTTTGGAAAACTGTAAACTAATTGTATTGTCATTTCTGTAGTCGCTCGAAGCGGCAAACTATGTATTATTGTTCAATAAAACGAAATATTAAAACAAACAAACAATAACATTATGTTCAGACAATTATTTACGTGAAGTGAATGTAATAAAATACACAAGACAGTTTCTTAAAAATACACACACCATTACCAAAACACAATCCCATAAAAATCATATAATATTCCATGTTGACTTAAAATTATTATATATTATTCACCATGATAATTTCTTGCGGGTAGCCAGCAGCAAAGGGGCACAATTTTTATTAATTTAATTAACTTTGACCAAACTTGTAGAACCTGGCATGAGCAAAGTAAGCTAATTCACAATTTTATTTTGCGTCACAATATTAAACATCAACTAGTAATGAATTAAGAGTTTGCTTCGCTTGGTAGAACATCGAATATAGTCATCTCCAGGTATTAAACTGAATTTTGAAAGAGGGACTCAAGTTTCTGAACAAGTTGTTGACTTTCCTGATGATCCATCGACAGTTCGTAAACGGTCTCATCGTCGGGATGTCGAGCTTGGGACCTTTTTCCTCACCATAGACCCGTGGTCTGTTCTACCATTCGCACAGCTATCCCAACCTATACAAATAGCCGAGTGCTACTACTCCCGTTGCTTCTATCATGGAGCTCGCCCGCAGTCGTACTTCCCTATCCAGCCTGCGTAATACACGCGTCCTACCTGCTAGCCGCCAAGAACGCGTCCATTTGTGAAAAAGCCTCACCCGCTAACAAATACTAACTCATTAATTATAATATGCAAAACATAAAAACATTACATATGCGATAAAACAAAATTTGCTGCTGTCATAAGCAGAAGAAAAAGAATCAAGTTGAAATACCTATAACATAGACAGATAAATCTAAAATAGAGTTATCGATAGTAATGTTTTAATAAACAGAATAATGTATGTCATATTACACTAAATACGTGTTATTACTGACAACCGAATTTACAAATAATATAAATTACTTTTTTTTTTTTTTTCAACCATAACCGCATAGACGAAACAATACTTTTGATAAAAAAATTTGTATAACTATGCGACTGGACTAAAAGTACATTGTACGTAATAAGTATTTGCTTATAGGAATTAATGCTGCAGAATATACGAATAGATTCAAATGCATAGAATTTAATATATTGTCGAATTTATTTGGCAATATGCATGTTCAAAAGATTGAATTTGAAATGAATTATCTGTTTTTAACTACAAATATAATTTTATCATATCTCACTTTCATTCAAACTTCAGAGTGTCATTTTCAACAACAAAATAGCCACAACTTCACTTAAAAATATTTAACTTGATACTTATATTGTATAACTTTTGATGAAATTAAATGTTAAGAGTTTCATTTAAGTTCGATATAACATAAATATAACGTTCAAAATAAATAACAAACATTTTGTCTAGTTAGGAGTTCCGCGTCATGCAAATAAAGGAAAGTTAAACTTTTCAGTATACGGCTGCAATAATTATAGAGGAAAATGCTATTTATTCATTACTTTTAATTCCCGTTTGAAGAAGAATAAATCGAAAAGTGCTATACCGAAAGTATGAAGTTGAAGTTCAATATTGCTTGTCAAGTAAGTTCAAGATCAAAATAAAAAAGAAGAAAATTTGTTTTCTTGAATCTACTTTTTTCAGAAAAGTATACATACATACAATATTTTTTAAAACTAAAATAAACATTTTTAGTGCTTGAGTATAAATTTACTGAAATATTTTTTTAGATAATTAATTTTTTCATGCGAAGAAATATTTAATTGTTTAAATCACGAGAACATAATTTATTACGTTTATGTATTCTAAAAGCTTATGTTAAAGATCGACTATATGCTATTTAATTTGCCCAATAATTTTACTGCAATAGGAGAGCATTGCAAATACACAATTTAACTAATAGGTATTATCACAATAAGTTATGTTCATAAACTATATTAAAGGGAAACAAATATTTATCATTTAATGATATGCAACTTTTTTCCTTTGAGGTAAAAATTGAGGTATATTTAATGTAATAAGTAAATCCTCTCATAAAATTTACCGAAACTAATATTCTTCATTGTCCTTCATATTATGATGACAAACAGTTTAAATCAACTGAAACATGAAATAAAATAGTAAGGTTAACCATGAGGTGTGGAAGAAATTAGAGATTGCTTTGTAAAAAGTGTTAAAAATTTCTCATGAAATATTGTGATTAATATGTTCGTACATAATGTAAAAATAATTCAATACATGAAATTCAACACATAGGTACTTTGTATTGCAAGTTATTAAACATACCTATATTTTAAAAACACATGTGCGTATCTAAGTCGAATTGTTATGTAATACATGATGAGCAATAACATTACCAACACAACTTCCCTTCCAAATAACTTTCACCCAAAGATAAGGCCGCGGACAAATTATACACACTGGTCGCACGAGGAGCTGAAATAAGTCTTATAAGAAAGCCGGCCAGAGTAATTCTTTTCAAGCCAAAGCTGAAAGTAATGGATGTTGTTTGTCTAAAGCAGGTAGTGAAATGACATACAATTTTACAGAATAGCCATATAAGATCTTTGACCCTTCTTATCCCGTCAGTGGACTGTACGCGAAGAACCAACTGCATCATGGCCCGCCGCCAGTTATATACTTACGTATGAATACACTTGTAAACGATGGTTTGTATACTTATGTATGTTGCCGACATCGATAGGTATTCTTTGGCAGCTCGATGTGGATTCATTCGAATACGTTTGCGTTAAACACGATATATTTTTACATAAGAGTGACATCGCGCACTAAAAAAAGTTGCAGGTCTGTAACGCAACAGTGATACAAATATTACATAGTTCGAACATTTTCTGGAGCAAGACATTCACTTTGGGTAATGCTAAGCTACTTGATAGGTACACTTTACCCGCTTTAAAATTATAACTTAAAAAAAAGTGTACATGGAAGGAGACTCAGCCATATGTTTATTGCTGTTGTATTTGTCATAAACCTACTAAGTTCAATACGGCCTGTAAGTAGTACCCATGTTTTTTTACGACTTGTGTACAAGCTGTGGTTGTAAAGCGAATTTATATTCTTAGTTAACTAACTTCTATCATAACAAATCAAGGAAAAAAGCATGAAAGATAATGGATTTTTTTTTCAACAACAAATAATTTATGGTTTAACTGCTTTGTGTACTATATAAAAACATAACAAGCTTTCAAAATTTTACAATTTTTTTTATTATCCATTATATCGTTATGTTTTGTTTTAACTCATAAATATTTAAGTTGATTGCCAACGTCACGAGTGTACAGTAATTTATTTCACACCGCTCCGGGTTGCAGGTAAAGAAACAGGCGTGAAATTTGATCAGAAACGCGTTCTATTTATTCAGGCCCTTTAATTGGGCGTATCGGACCATGTGCCAAATATGTAACAATTATAAGTAGGTGAAGTATTAAACAAAAAGAACTTGAATGCAAAATAATGCATCTAACAAAAATAATTTGCAAGTTTCTTTCGTGGATGTTGTAATGTATGGGCAATATTTACTTAATTTTGGTTTTTGGATAAATTAATTGTGGTTAGTAAAATTTTAATAATTTTGTATAATTCCTGTAAAAAATTTATTTCCTGCCCTTATTAATTAATCGAGCTGTAGAAATAAGTTTATCTGAAAATTTACGTAATCTTCATTAAACATTGCCACTATTTATACTTTTTAACTTCAAAATGGTTTTTGAATTTTGTAATTAATAACGTACCATCCATAATTACATATGTGAGCGATCGGTCATTGACCTCATCTTCAATACTCCTCGTGACTCCTGCGCCAGAAGGAACATATATATACTTCTGACTAGCTTATTTAATATAGATCTTCCCTAGTTTTTATTTTTTATTTATCATTCCATGAACATTTTTAAAACAGAGAAGACCATCAGATATCTATCTAACCAAAAAGCATAGAAAAATGACATTTAGTTTTCAAAATATGATTTTTCTTTTAGTTTAAGATACATTTTATATAAACCTACATTTTTAAGTATGAAAACTTTTGTAAATAGTTAACCATTTGGTTAATACCAGTATAAATTTTTCTTCAGCGTTGTAAGATGTGTAAAATCATTTTGGAAAACTAAAATAATTAAAAAAAATATTGAGTAATATAATAATTGTTTTTTGAATATTTATTAAAAATAGAAGGAAAACACTGAAGTGTATTTTCATGTTAAAAGTTAAATATAAATTTTGTCAAATTAGCTAGCGAGACTGTAAAGCCACCAATATATAGTTGGTACGACAACTTTCAATGTGTTGATTGATCAGTTTCAATACTTTATTTCGTAATCTACATGATCTAGTATTGTAAGCTTTAGGATATTAGTAGTTTTAAAAAAAGCAATGTTTTAGAGATACACGAATATACACACAGAGTAAGTCGAGCACATGGTACTGTGGCGAGGCACACTAAAAGCAATTCTGAGAATTTCTTTCGGTCACGGGATTATCTTACCATTGCGGTTGTGGGTTGTCTCCCTCTCACGCACGCACACACAGGTAGCCTGCCTCCCCTCCCGATACCTGAGCTGTGGGCTGCGAGCTGGCTTCGCCGAGCGGCAGCAGGAGACGGTGGAAAACTTTCAGGATTTGCAGAAATTGCGGAAAAGAAATCTCGGAATTTAAAGCGATGACTGTATGTTTTAAATACATGAATTTCTTCAGAAAAAAATTATCTTTTTGGCTAAACTTGTACTTTTTTTCTGTCATTATCCTAAGCAGTATAAAATGGCCCCAAAGTTGGACAAGTTGGTAATTTTTTATTTCATATTTTGATAGAAAAAAACAAAAATGTAAACGTATACAGACAATTCGTGTAGTATCTTCTCGTGGGTGAAAAATTTTCAGATTCGTAGTGTCTATCAATAAAGTCCCATCATTATTTAAAAAACATAGTGTTCCGCTAACTTCTGAAGCTACTAGGGAGGCCCCTTAATAGTAAGGGTCACGCCTATACTTGTAATTTTGTACTACTATCAACGTAAAGTCAAGTGAAGTGTCATGTGAACAATGATTGCATGAATGTAAAGTTCAATTGCGACTGTATAAATAGTTCATAGTGTATAACATAATACAAGTGAGTGAATTTTAACTATAAGGTGAACTTCGGTGACTAATGTGAATAGGACTAGAAATAGACAGATTGATCTAATTGATCTAATGTTCAACAAACTCTGGTAATTAATACTTATTTTAATTGTTTAACATAATATCCATTATTAGAAAGTTGTAATATAACTTTTATGCTAGCTAATGTATGTATTGTACATATATTAGAAATAGTGTATTTAATCATATACATGTATTTCATAAAAATTGTAACCATGTTGACAAGCCCTATATTCAGAGAGCCACTGCTCATCAACTGAATCTATTGGGTGCTAAGAAAATAAATAAAATAAATAAATCAACCAGGGTCCCCTCTCTCTCCATAGCAGTCAGCCGTGAGAGACGCAACAACTCCTCTGGTTTTATTTTTCTTTTTAACCTTATTTTAAGCAGACTTTAATTTTTGATATGTAACATCTTGGCTCTCGGTATACGGCATTTGGTAGGAGTAATTTTTGAGTGCGATGGAAGTCGAGGAACGTAAATGTGTATCAGCCACGGTGCTGCCATCTGTGGCGGATGATGCGAACCATAGATCACAAAGACAAATGTAAAGTTTATAGTATAAATTTTGTAATGAATTATAACAAGATGGGCAGTGTTATAATAAAATTCATTGCCGAAAATCAGGTCCGAAGTCGGGGTTTTGTATTTTTTCAAGTTTTTTTTTTCGCTTCTATCGGAGCCATTTCATCATATAGTTTAAAATTTCGGCCTGAAAATCGAATGACATAAAAGAAGATGTAGCTGCTCCGGCAATGAATTCTAGCGGCGGGTGCGGAAAGTTTGTGATTCACATCCAGAAATGTAGTTGTAAACAGAATTTGCATATATGTTTATCACGCGTGGCATTATTATAACGAATGCTACATTGGATTTTGTTCCACAGTTTCGTATTGAAAATGTATTTGCAACATGAGAAAACATTAATTTACTCGTTACCGAGGTTAGATGTTACACATCACTGGCGATTACTGAAAAGACTTGCTCACATGATTTTTTTTTTTTCTTCACCATATCAAGTAAAACGTGACATAGTTCATTGCAATGCAGCTTACTAAGCTGACTACATGAGCTGTAAATTTGTGTAATACTATTTTTTGCATTTTATAACTGGTAATCACATCAGAGTGGTGTGTGTAGGGAACAGAAGATTAGAAAGAAGGGTTTGGTGATCAAAATCTGACAGTGCTTACAATAGATTTTTTTTACTCTTTCAATTTTTCATTGCTGTATTATCCTTGAAATAAAAGGAAAATCTGTTCAGTCAAGTGTTGTGTTGCAGGCCTATAAAAGAGAGAAGGAAGATACTTCTGGACAATATGATTGAGATACCCAACCATGTCCTTTTTTCTGAAGTAGAAGAAGTACACGTGAGTAGATATTCGACTTACACTGTATAAATCAAATATTAGTTGACTAAACAGCATTTACTGACAGTCCTCTTTGGTGTTGATTTATAGGTGATATACATCTTTATTTTTTTTTGGACTTAAAAGTCACTGATATTTAAAGTACTTTTTTCTTGTAGCACATATTTGGCAGTAAAAAAATAAAATTAATCTGTTTAATTTCCCTTTTAATCTTCATGAAATAAAAAATTTAGTTTGGAAAATTTTTAAATATTCATCTGGTAATTTAGGCATACATTAGGGTTTCGGTTTTTACAACATTGGTGTAGTCCACTGTTGGACGAAAAAAAACAGGTCAGCATCATATGCAGTAAAAACCCATATTCACTTTTTTTTTAAATCCTAGGAGAAAAATGTAAAATAAAAGTCAGTGTAGTAGAAGAGTAATGTTTATTTACAGATAAAAATAAAATGTTACTTATGTGAACAATTGTGATACTGAAAAGTTAGAAATAAGAATTTTTTTTAAAGCAGGATATGTTGTAGTTTAAAATTAGTGAATCTTCCAACAATGTGTGCTTCTAATGAAGTCCTTGGCTGTTGGATTTTGCAGTGTTCATAATGCTGAACTGTCCTGTTGTAGGAATTTGAAAAAGTAGTTAATTTTTTTTCAAAAGCAACACAGCAATATTAAAATCTTGTTGTGATGGCTTCGTCAGTAGTAGCAGCTAAACCATACCAAAGTTTGTGTACAGAATTAAGAGACTGATTTCTCTGTTTTATGATTTATTAAAATTGTTGGTCTAAGTAGTTTGCATAAAAGCTGTTAGAGAATTTAGGATAGTAAAAAAAATCAAAATGCATTCTCTATTAATGTTAACATTGGTATTGTGTGTTTCAGGAACCAAAGGATCTGGAGTCTTTGATAACAAAGGTTTTGAAACAAGGACTGGAAGGTTTAGTCCTGAAAGATTTAATGGTAATTTTGGTTCAGTTACCTTCAATAAGTAGAGACAAGATTTTATTGTTTTATTTTTAGGCCAATTTGGTTTTCAAAAAATAAGATTTTGGTGTTAATGGTTTTATTTTTATGAACTCTGTTTATTCATAAAAATAGGACAATATTCAACAAATGCACTTACTTGTTCAATGATACTTACTTCACAAAAACAGTTGTCATTTTGACTGATGCACTTTTACAGTATAATTATTTGTAAGAAGCATGTATAACTTCTGGGAAGAATATAAATTAATCGTCAAGTATATGTGCGTTCGAAAAATGTACAAGTGGTGTATTGTAAACATTTGTTACTAATAACAGTTGCAGTTGCATAAAGATGTTATTTTATTTGCAAAAAAAATTGCTACAACTAGTTTTCTCCCTCTTAAAATACTAAAATAAAATTCCAACGGCAATAGAATAAACTTATGGCGGACAAGGACACCCCGTAACTTGATCTAGCTCAGTGGTTCCCAAACTTTTTCAGCTGGCGAGCCACCTTTCCTTATAGGAATACCTCCACGGTCTATCAGTCCATGGTGGAGTAAAAAACCTTATTTGTATCGTATCCCTTCCTTATGTATATATAATTTACCATCAAATATTGCACATATATATATGTATATATGTGTGTGTATATATATTGTTATGATCACGCTTGGTTGCAGTGCTTGGCGTCGCCGCGCTCGTTCGACCTGTCAGCGCCCCCTTCCACCCGCATCCTCTCCCTGGTATCTCATTTCATACTATCTCGCGACATCCTGACCTTCGCAACGCGCACCTGCCTCAGATCGAGTTACTTAAAAGAGGCCGCACTGCGGCATAAAAGGACTCAGACATGTTTATCGGCGCATTTTGTGGGAACCCGATGCTTGTTGCGTTTATCGGCGTTCTTTGAGCAGCCGCTGCGTCCTTCGACAGGACTCACGACGCGTTTCTGGGCATTTCGAAGGTGAAGGTCGCGCGATATCTCGGAGACATGCAGGATTGTTCTGGACGGGAACTATATAAGGAGGCGGGGCCGACCTTCGAGTCAGAGACTGAGTTGAGTTCGGAGTGTTCAGGCGGGAGCTCTCCCACGACGGAGTTTCCGGGCGATAGTGCCGCCGGTGCGGCAGAGTGGCAAAGTCCTTGGAAGAAGGTTCCAGGGCAGGGAGTGAGTGAGTTCAGTGAAGTCTGGAGTTTTCCCGCGGCGGAGTTTCCGGGCGATAGAGTCGCGGGCGCGGCGGAGTCCCGAGCGAAGTTGCGAGCGAGGAGTCGAGCGGAACCTCGGCGAAGGGGAAGTGCGTCGGCGGCGGCGGAGTGTGGCGATGGAGTCCCACGGCGGAGACCCACGAAGGGTGCTGCAGCGAGAGTTGCGCCAGAGGTGCGGCCCAGCGAGGTGTGTGGAACGAGTGACTGGGGAATAGACCTTTTTTTAAGTGTAATTAATTATTTGGCAATTTTATAAGATTATAAGATAAGAAATGGCAATAAATAAAACTGTGTAGTGCAATGAAATCTTTAATTGGGCTATCCTTTACGAACCCCCACGGTAAATCGTAACTATATGTATATATGTATATATGTATATGTATGTGTGCTTTTTTTAAGATACCGATTGATTATTGATAAACAATTTGTGTTCTGATTTGAAAATGGTTGACAAAATATACCTACGCACTTTGTAGCAAAACAGTTATTTATTTAACAATAGATGCGTGTATTTGCACACAATTCGATTTGTTTCAATTTTTTCTTTTACGATGGTTTATTCGATGGTTTCTGATAGTTTTATGATCTAGTCGCGATCCACCGTTTGGGAACCGCTGGTCTACAAGGTAATGTCATAGTGAAATTCGAAATGTCTGGTTGCAAACGTAAATGATTAATTAAAACAGTCAGCCGCCTGGAGCAGGCCTTGACAACACAAAGAAAAAGTTTAAGTGATAATTAAAATGACGGACGTTAGTTGATCAGATGCTGCAAAACAGTGAAGTCCTCGAGATGCGGCGACACATCCAGCTCCGAGTGATGAACGAAAGCAACTGGGCTGCGGTCTGGATGTCAAGGCGACCGGAAGCCTCTGCATTACCATTAGGAGACAGTTACTTTATGTGAGGGAACTAGTGACAGAACAAAACCCTCCAAGCTCTCTTAATAAAGGATTACAACTAATTATGAAGCGCAACAAACATTCACATATATTAATAATAAATCGTTGAAGTTCAAAAATAAACTGCCGCATAAGGGTGCATTCCGAAGTTGGCGCATGGTGCTGCTCTGTCCTTACATGCCACCTGCAAACATAGTTACGCTTGCGGGACTGGACAGTGGTACAAGAAATACCACTTATTGCTGTATATAGAAATAGGGGTACACAACACAGGCTCTAGGCACGTCTTTTCATTTTTGAGTTTTTTTTATGAAAAAAAAAAGTGTTAACCAGCAATGGTGTATGTCCAAAAAAAATCCTGATTCAAACAGATTATTAGTTTTATTTTTTATTTGGGTTTTTCATAAGAGATACCTTTGTCTGTATGCACTTTTTGACATTTGTTTCAGAGCACGTATGAACCTGGCAAGAGACACTGGCTGAAGGTGAAGAAGGACTATCTGTTCGGGGGAGCGATGGCGGACTCTGCCGACCTGGTGGTGCTCGGAGCGTGGTTCGGAACTGGTCACAAAGGTACTCCTAACAAATTTAGCTGTGCGTTTGAAAATGTAATTAGTTTTTTTTTAATCATTGTTATTTAAATGACCATTTTTCTTAGTGGTATAATTTATTAGCCAAGAAAATTGTGTTACAGTAAACATGGTTTCGTACATAATAACCACTAGTTGGTTCTCTTTTATTTTACGAACTCTGCACTACGTTTTTTTTTTAATTCGTCAAACTAAAGTTATCATTTCGAAAGTGACATGTATTGTGTAGTTTGTTAATTTATTAATATTTTAGTGCATTTATATTAAAACAAATCTATAACTTCTAATGCATGTACCCAAATATTTGCGAAATTATTTTTAATTTTTCTTTTGTTTTCACTTTTTGCAGTTATTCAGTCTTTTTTGACCAAGAAAATATTAAAAGAACAAAGGAATACTGCAGCCTTTAATAAGTTTCATTTAGACAATAATTTTCTGGAAAGTGTCAACACTGTGTACTATGATTCATCAAAAGTAGTGAAATGAAAATATGCACATTATTAAGGCTGCATAAATGTTATAAACAAAGTTAGTTACAACTTTATTGACGAGTCTTGTTTATAATTTTTATCTTCTTTTAATGGCTCGTGCCGTTTGAAATCTCAAAATAAAGGGCGTAGGTCTGTTAGTTTCTATTAATGAATGGTTTTCTAGATTTTACTTTTAAGCCTCATTAAGAAGCCAAGAAGTGTTCTTTACCATGTCTGTGCTCAATAAGCGAAAGTAAAGGTAGAGTTTTGAGTTTTAACATGGTTAAGCTGATAGACTTAATTTTTGCACGTCTTACAAGTTTTGTAATGAGCTTTGAACCACTTGAGTACAAATCCAGTGCTCATAAAAAAATTGCAAAAATACATCCAGAGGTCTGGCATTGAATCATTTTCCCTTGCTTTGCCGCAGCAGCTAATGCCTTGGTGTTTATGGCAACCGAGACTGCTTTCTTTCAGTGAATAACATTTCATGTTTCGATTTCAGGTGGGATGAAGTCTGTGTTTCTGATGGGCTGCTTCAATCCAGCCTGCCAGAAGTGGTGTACAGTCACAAAAGTTCACACGGGCCATGATGACAAAACCCTGGAAAGATTGCAGGTAGGTTTGCAACTTTAAGGGCTCCGCCTACCCGGGCACACACAGAGCTTCAAGAAAAACAACACAATCTCAAAACTACACAAGATATCAGAGTACAGTCTATTTACGAAAAGCATTTAAGAGTTCGCAGAGGGCCGAAAAGTACTTTTGATTTCAGATTAAGTTTTTAAACGGTATATTTAGAATAGTTAAAATGGCTGCTAAAACACATGTTTTCAGAGTAGTTTTTAGGTGTAAAACAACCGGTACAGATTCTTGAAAGCACTTGAGGGACATGCATTTCACCTTTATCTTCATTTATCGGCCATATAATGTTGCGGTCACCGCTCAAATTTCACAGTTATCCTGTGCACTACGATAAGACCGCGCGCCAGTCCAGAGGCGACACCGCGCTAGAAGCACCAGCGAGCGTCGCGCTTATCATCCCGCCTCACTGACACACATACACCCCTGACGAGGCGGGCCCCTTAAGACTTTATTTCTGCAGAAATGTTTCTATTGTTTCCTCTCCATCAGGATGCTTTATAGACGGAAATCTTTTCGTCTGTCCTTTAGCTCTTTGTCCTTCTGATTGCAACTAACATTGTATATAATTACTAGGGATAAGATTTTATAGTTTTCTTCTTAAGTTTATTTAGTTTTAAAAGAAATAGATAGTGGTGTAATAGTTCTTATGTTTATACATTGCCTTTATTCAGAAGATTTTGTATTATTTAAAAAAAATATGAAAATTAATATTTCTGAATACTTACTTCAACAAAAACATGACATTTTTACTCATACTTGATGCATTTTTACAGCAAAATAATTTGTAATAAGAACGTCTGAGCTAGAACTACTCAGGAAAAATAAAAATAAATAGGCAAAATTTATGTATTTGTAAAATTTGTCAAATTCATTTATCTAAAAAGAGAGATGCATGATCAAGAAAATGATCTATTTTTAGTTTTTATTTTTGTATACACTCTTCATGGAAAATAAATTACATTAATTTAATTTACTACAGTAAAAGATTAAAATTTTTGTAATTTGAGTTATTTTTTTGTCAAATTGGAGGTTGATTTCATGATTTTAGTTGCATTCGGTGAAAAATGATGTATTAACTTCCATTTCAGTGTTTTATGGTATGGTGTATTGAAATGCCTTTCTGTGTCATTTCGGGTTTATAGCAATTCACCATATAATCTTGTTCCTAATAGTTAGAGATTTTACCATCTTTGTATTGGACAAAGATTACATTATATTTATCTTAACAGAAGCTATCAAAGAAATGGTTGTATCGCCACTAGAAACAATGCTCTGGGAATGTTCGTTTAACACTTCAGGGAACATTTTTGACACAAAATAAATATTTTACATTATAAAAATTAAAATATGCTTTCTTTTTATTTTGAACAAAAATAAAAAATTTGTTTGTTGACTGATTCTTTAAAAGTTGAACATTTTTTTTTGCTTGTTTATTATTTCATTCCTGACTTTTGTTCTAGATTCTGAGGAAAACCTGGGTTAAACATTAGAGTTTTCAATGCACTGTTCATCCTTTCATCACACTTTTGGTTTTAACCTCACATCCACTACTGTTTTATGGTACTTCATTTCCGTACGCAATTTCCCAGTAATTACATGCTTCTCACGGTTAAATGTAAAAACTTATTTCCCATTGCTCTTCTTTGCTCAGAAATTATCTTACCTACTGTAAATGTCTTTTGCATGCAGAGCTATGGGCATGATGTATGTTTTGTTCATTGATTATACTGTAAATGTTTGAAAGGAGAAACATTACTTGTGGCAAATTATTATGTTTTATTTACTTCATTTACGAGTTCTACCTCGCCGGGCATCTTGGTGTTAAACACTCATCCACTGTGGCTCCTTTCTATTTGTGTCTAATAAAACCATACCTCCGTGCCTTGTTTTTAGTTTGAAAAGATCTGCTCTGGATCAGAAGTGCTTCGCTAACACAATTTTCTGTTTTCAGGATGAATTGGATATGGTCAAGATCAGCAAAGACGCAAGTAAAGTACCTGACTGGCTTCTTTGTACCAAGACAATGATCCCAGACTTTGTGGCAAGGGACCCAGAGGTATATTCCTTACTTACTGCCTTTACGTATTTTAATTTAATTTTGTGATTCCTTTTCACAATGCCCTTTTTGCATTCAAATACAGGTAAAATGGAATTTATAAAAAACTTAGCAAAATTACCAAAAACATTTTGTTTGTCATGAGAATGAAGAATCTAAAGGGTCCATAAAAATTGATAGTGTAAAAGGGTGTTTTTTTTTTGTGGAGGAGTGAAGAAATTAAGGATTTTGTAATAGAAAAATTAAATTTTGTACAATCTATGCAAGTGATGAATATTTTTTTGAGAAATTTTTACCACTGGATTGTTTAGAAACAAAAAATATCTTTGCTCAGAAAAAGTTGTATTTATTTTTCAAATGAAAATACAGGTATTATTATTATTTTTTTACTTTTTAAATTATAAAAAATGAGTCAATAAAAGATTATTGAAAAACCAAATTTAACTGAAGGAAGTACAATTTAATAATAAAATTAATATGTATTGGTGAATAAATAAAACAGTAAGTAATAAAAAGTATAATACATATGGAATTACTGAATTAGTAATAAAATATGGTTAAAATTTATGGTAAGTTACTTGAAACTGTGTAAGTAAAAAAACGATTTTTTTTTTTTTTTTACTAATCATCTCCATTAGTTCAGTCATATTTCAGAAATAAAGTTTTCAGGAACGATAAGCATTTATTCTTACTCATGTTCCGCATTGAGGCATGACAGCCCTTCACACACCTTGCACAGTTGTGTACGTGCAATTCTGCTCTGTTGCCTCTGATGTACATGACAACAACTTCGGAATGTCTGCAGGGGCTGCTCCCAATGTTATTTCAGTGGGTAGCAGCTAATTCCTATCCTGTCGTGTCCAACCCATAGTTCAGACAGTAATTTATCACCGAGCTACGAAGGTCATTCATGTATAAACCGAAATTTTGTTGATTCATTTCGAGCAGTTATGTGAGTGGCGTGGTGCGCCGGGAAAATGGAGAGGGGACAGGTGTTCACACGGCCCTCACACTCTTGTTCCTCATGTCAGTGTTGCTGTGATAGTACCAGCATCAGTCAATTGTGTGATGCCTCATTATTCGTTTTCTCACCACCGAAGGCTTGAAACCGAGTGAAATTGTGAAGAGACTCCAAGCACAGTTTGGTGACGCTACTCTGAACAAAGCCCAAGTGTTTGATTGGGCCCAGAATTTTCAAAATTGTCCTGATAAAGTAGAAAATTAAAACCATAAGCACCGTCCGGCAATTGCTTGAATACCCACCGTACTGTCTAGACTTGTCCCTATGTGACTACCGTATGTTTGGTCCGCTAAAGGAGGCATTAGTTTCGGTCGAACAGCACGTGCACAATTAACTACTGGGGCAACCATCTTCTTTTTCTCATGAAGGGATCAAAAATCTTCCTATCTGATGGGGCGTATGTATTTCTGTTGAAAGGAACTGCATAGAAAAATAAGGCTCGTCATTTGTATTTTCGTAAATTACCAATGAATCTGTATAACAATATTCTGGTGTTTATTTTAATGATCCTCATACAAGTGTACCTTGGTAATAACATCCAAACGAGTGCTGAGCTCTGTTATCTGGCTTGGGTGAAAGGGATTCAAATTTGACAGTAGTCTTTTGCAAAGACTTTTGAAAATGTAGTCGGTTTATCCTTGCATCGAGAGAAAATTGGACATTTTTCTCGCCGTACAGATATAAAAATAAAGTTTCTCCAGCTGCTTTCACTTCTATATCTGTTGAACCCCTTGAGTTGAAAGTTATGAATTTTTCCATAGCAGCCTTGTGACAAGTCATCACAAATCATGCTCGGTTAAGATGATGTCTGTTCCTTGCAGGTACAGAAGAATGCTAAAAAAAATCTTAATGACTGTTGCAGGTAGCTGGTGTAAATCTCTGTTAGTGATTATGAAATTATTTGAAAACTCATACTAATTAAGTTGAAATAAAAGAGTTTTGAATAGATTTTGAAATTTATTCCTCTGACTTCGCTAATTTGTATTTTACATGGTCTGTCCAAAGGGAAACACTCTCTCTCTGATTGCTACTCGCAGTCCTGTGTCTTCATGAAATACTATCCCTAGAGATGTCGTTGTAGGAACAAACTAACTTGAGAACTAAGTCCCGGTGGACTCACGGATTATCTAGGCCGGCGCTGCACATCTGGGGCATACAAAGTCTGGTTAAGTCCCAAAACAAAGGAAAAAACTAGAGTTATAATAAATTAGTTGTGACACTGCTCCTTTCCCAGGAATTAGATTCTCTGCCCTTTCGCCGAACGGTGCGACTTGTTGTCACAACACTCGAACAACAACTGACAAGGCTACACGCAAATACATACCACCCAAGGTGTGTGGCCTCACCAACCAATCACAACACAGTTCTCACCAGGACACAACAGTGCAGAAGTTTCTTGGCATTTGGATTGAGGCTTTTTCTAAAAAATTTACAACATGAAAAATCACAGTCTTTTCTTATTGGCTGCGCTCAGAGAACATTCTACTGCATTGCTGTGCAGTCACTTGCTTTCGTGCTGGTTGTCCCAACAACGCACTTCTTGGAGACAAGTCAAGTAAATTGTGCCGCCAGGGTGTCGCTTCCGTGTCTTTTTCTTTCTTTCTTTCACAGAAACCACTGTACTACATTCTAAAAAGTCCCAAACACACCATGAAATACAACATGTAATATTATACAAACAAAGTATTTTTAAATAAAATAAAATATTGACAATCACCCTTACATAAATAGCAACAATCTAGTCAGCAGAGTGAAAACCAGTAAAAATATAGTTAAAATGCTTTTCTAAACAATATAATTAAATATTCAAAATAATTACAAGGATATTATTAAGGACAAAACTCCAGAATGGTTAACTTGGTCACTATGACCTTGAGGCTAAATAATTAGCTGCAGACTGGAAAAATTGGCAGGTTTAACAACTTCTGAGCTGGACTCCTCGGTCCTCTGAATACTTAAGTCAAATGTCATATGTTCATTGGTTGGTGATGTAACAGACATCTAAACTGGGTTGCCCGTGATTTGGCACTTTATTTAGTTGAAAGGTTTTCACTGGCTCAGAGGCAGCCAGTCACAGAAGAGGCAAGACAAAGCTGCATACTCGTGTTCGAACTCTAGCCTGTCTCGGAATGAACTCGCAGATTTTTCCCGTTCTCTGGTGGTAACTCACGATTTTCCTGTCAGACGGAGCGTTCGTTGATTGTGGTTTGTTTCCGAAGGCGATGCCAGTGTGGGAGATCACGGGAGCGGAGTTCACGAAGCACGACGTACACACGGCGCACGGCATCTCCATTCGCTTCCCTCGCGTCACGAAGATACGGGCGGACAAGGACTGGAAGACCGCTACATCTCTGCCTGAGCTGGAGGTGAAAACATTCACGCGTGATCCAAAAAATGGTTTTTGCACATACTAGGAACTTTGTATTTTAATACTTTTACACATGGCCATACCAGTATTTGGTCTTCGCAATAAAAAAAAAATTCTTTGATTGCAGAAATATTTATAAGTTATTTTTTTATTTTTATATTATGGGGGAGAAGTATTATATATTTATCTTTCTGCAGTTTTTTCCTACCTACCTGTTTCTTAATATCAGATAAAGAGGATGTACTACTAATTAGGTACAAAATCCATTAAATCAAAAATACAAAAATTAAAGGTGACAGGGCACAAAAGAAAAAAAAACATACAGAACAAAAAAAGTACAAAAATTCAACACACTGCACCATTTTGTGAGTTTAGTTTTCTTCTGTTCTTTTTTTATTTTATGTTTCCACTTTAAATACTTGTGAAATTAAGTGGATCAATATAGCAGGATACCTTAATTCGTCAAAATAAATGTTTTCTTTTTCATTTGTATTTTATAAAAGTATTTTTAGTGTTTCCTCAAACAAGCACTGAAATCCAAACATTTAAACTCTGCTAGCTCTGCTTGGAAGTTTGTCAAAGGAATTGAAATTTTTTCTCTTAAATACAAAAAAAAATTAATGGGTCAAATCTTGTTTCTTTGAGGATCAAAGGGAAAAATAATGAAGCATGTTCAGGAGAAAATCTTATTAACTAATAATGATGTTGTATCTATTTATTATTTTTAATTAGGGTTTAATGTCATGTCGAACAACAATGTCATGAAAGACGATAAAGACCACGTTATTGGAGAAGGAATTGACCTTGCGTATTGTAAGAAACTATCCCAGCATTAACTTGGAGGCAATTTAGGAAACCATGGAAAATCAAAATCAGGATGGCGTTACTGGAGTAACCAGTCCTTATTGCTTGGGACAAGATTATATGGTGATTTGCGATAAGGCCAAAATAACACCGAAAAGCATGTCAACAACACACCATATAACATCAGACAGAATGCAAGTTAATACACCATAAAGCAACAAAGTTTAACAAAAGATTATGAAATAAATCAGCATATTTAATCCACACTCAACTCAGATTACAAAAAATTAATCTTTTAATATTTTAAATCCAATGAATGTAAATTATTTAGCTTGGAGTTAGTAACAAAATGTATTCACTAATAAAATGCAAAAACTTTGCTTTTTTTATATATGTTGCAACTGTTATTAGGAACTAATTTTTACATTATGACAATGGTACATTTTTCAAAATTACGTATAATTCCTGATTTATTTTTATTGTTCCCAGTATGTAGACATGCTTATTACAAATTATTGTATTGTAAAAGTGCATCATGCATCGGTCAAAATGACACTGTTTTGGTAAAGTAGGTATCATTGAACAAGTAAGTGTCATATTTTTTGAAAAGGGTGCTATCTTTATGAATAAACACATTTTATAAAACATAAAAAACAAGAACTCCGAAATTGCCTGTTTTAAAAACAAAATTGTACTATAAATAAAACCATAAACTCTCGTCTCTACATATTGCAATCCAGTTGAATTTTAACATAAAATATTAAAATTAAGAATGAATTGGATGTGTTTGTGATGTAAAGCTGTATAACTACCTAAATATATTGGATTTTTAATAAATATATATATATATATTAAAAATCCAATATATTTAGGTAGTTATATATATATAATATATATATATATATATATATATATATATATATATATATATATATATATAAATTTTTGAGGAACATTGTTTCCAGGAGCAATTATTTTGTGTAACATATCCAGTTGTATTTTTAAGTATAAAAATTATAAAGCAAAGTAGGCAGTTGAATGTATATTTGTGATTTTTAACTGTGTGATTACTAAATATATATATGTATTTTTTAATTTTGAAAATATGCATTATGTAGCTTTAATATAAACTAGAAGGTATGAGATAAGGAACAATGTCTCTGGGAGCAATTGTTCCATGTAACATATCCAATTGTATTTTAACGTAAAAAATTAAACAAATGAGGCATTTGAATGCATTTTTGATGCTAAACTGTATCATAATTAAAAAAATTTATTTGGTAAATATGAAGCATAAAATTTTTCAATAAGGAAAAATTACTCTTAGCAGAATTTGAACTGGGTGTCATAGTGTCATACTACTGTATTAACATGTGTGAGACTGATCCTTTAAGAGTTTATTTTGTATAATACAAATGTATAATACTGAGTTTAAAGATATAAATGGGCCTGATATGACTAGCTATATATCCATAGCAATAAAAAAGAATGGTTAAAGTTTAAATAGTGGGACACTTTGCAATCAGCAAATTTTTTGTGTTTATAATTGTCATTACTTGTGTGACTTTTTACAACCAATATATTACACTTGGTGAATATAATTATACTACGACCACAAGTATGATGTCATGATTACTATCTTGGATCCGTCATTTTGTTTTATAGAATGTTCCGCCATCCTGGATTCTAAAAATTCTGCCATGTTAGATCTGCCATCTTATTTTTGCCTGCCAGAGTTCACTGCTGACATATTGGTTTATTTTTTAGTTGCTAGAGTGCAGTAGTATGAGTTACCAGACCATCAGATGTCATAGAATCTGCCATATTGTCGACCATATTTGCAACCATGTTGAAAATATGCAATTATTAACCTACAAATTCAGAAAAAATTCCCAAAATCATTAAAATTTTTTACCTATAATGCTATAATATATTGATTGATTCGATCGAATACCGTCTTTGCTATATTCCTTGGCTGGGGCCAGAAACTGTGATAGATAAATGTATGCAAGAGAGGTATCATGTTTGTGTTTCAGTTTAAGCCCTTAAATATAACCTATAAAGAAAAAAATTAAAAAATTCAACATGGTGTGAGACCCAATTTAACTTTTATGTCAATAATTAAATTGGTGATATGCAACATCTTCACTTCACTTTAAATATAATAAATTACGTATTATTATTTTTAATTTTAAGTATTTGAAATCAAATCAAATATGCATAATGAATTATTCATTTTGATATTTTAAATTTAGAATATTTGCTCAATAAGAGTAAGGCATTGAAGGAACAGTGCAATACCCAATCCTGAATCCTGGGATAAAAGTTTTTAATCCTGAAAATCTTAGAAAGGCGAGAAATAATTCTGATAATATTATAAGTCCATCTTTATGTACTTTGCTGCTTTTGAGTCTATGTGTAATGAGGACTTTGTTGAAAGTCTAGGCTAAAGTGACAGATCAACATGAAGACAAATAGTGTAATGTAAAATGCACATGTCATAAAAATTTATGATTTACTTTTCTCTTTAAAACATGTTATTTCTAATTGATTAAAATATTCTGTTGTTTTAGGCTCTGTTCAAAAAGTCTAAAGACACTGCTGATTTTGCCATCCCACCTGGATTTAGTAACAAATGTGATGACAATGTAGGCAGCAATGAGACATCGCCTAGCAAAGCTGGTACGACAAGTAAAAATGTATCAGAAAAAAGCGAGGTAAGTAAGTAGATAAATACTATGTATTATATTTATAGGAACTATTACCAATATGGAAAAAAATCTACTATGAAATCTGCATTACAATAGTATTAAAAAGGTGCATATAGACTAGTTATTTTTGCATGTAAAAATTAAATTTTGAAGTTTTAAAACACTTTAAGCTGGAAGTATGGTTTAAAATTTGGATGTAAAATAGGCAAATTAATAATTTTAGCTAAAATGTACCAATTCTATTTATTTCAACCGTAAGTTTTAAAAAGTGACAAAAACTATTTTGGGGGAGTGATAACAGATAAATTTCATGTAGTTAACAACTGTGCATTTAAAATACTTAAAATGTCAGTTTTCACTGTGAAAATTATTTTTTTCTGTTTTAATTTATTCAATAAATGGTTTCTCTTTGATTTTAATATTGAAGTATGAGTTACAAATTTTTATTTATTATGCACATTAAAAAGTTATTTTCAGACCATTGTATTCAACTGAAATTAATTTTAGGTTCAAAATATAATTATGTTTTATACGTACATGCAGTATTTATTAATTCAAAATTTAAAATTGTTGTAATTTTGACAATTAATATTTATATATTAATTTTTTTTTATATTAAGACATTACATCTACTGGTAGCCACAGAAGATAAATCTAAATGTGCCATGGCAGGTAAAAGATTAAGGGTTAGGAAAGAGAAATGTGGATAGATATTTTCATAGTACATTTGGAACATCAAGTGTTCGTTATTTCTTTAAAAGGTGGGAAAGAATGATAGATGGTTTTTCGTAATTTTATGTAAGCGTTTGATTTCTTCTTTTTTTTACCCTTCAAAATCAGATATAGACTTTGACCTTCCTCTTATTTAGAAGGTCAAGTGTGCAAAATGTCATCAATTTGGAATAAAATTGTAGTTTTGTATAAACACAAAAAAAGTGTCTTTTTGTACATACATGTATAGCTAAGATTATTATTTTTTTTTAAAATAACCTATAAACATATAATTTTTTTTCCAGACAACGGTTTCCAATAAAACTTCATATTCCACTCATAAGAAAAAAGAAAAACCACAAAACAAGACTGATGGTAACAGAAGCAATTATGGTGATGATGATAATGATGAAAGTGATAATGAAAAGAAGCCTATTGTGAGGAAAAGGAAGTTAGATTATTCTTCAGCTGATGAAGATGAGGAACCTAAACTGAAAATTAAGAAGGTAAGAAGTGAAAATGTTGCACTTTATTTCATGTTTCTTTGAGAAAATGGATTTTATAATGCATGATATTGTTTGATATTTAGTTTGTTTTTCATTGTACAATCAATTCACCTATAACACTATAATTTTTACATGTGAAAGAATGAACTGAGCACATCCTACTAATATTATAAACGCGAAAGTTTGTAAGTATGGATGGATGGATGTTTTTTACTCTTTCACGTAAAATCTTCTGAATGGATTTGAATGAAATTTGGCCTACAGCTAGCTTATAACCTGGATTAACACATAGACCCCATATTAATATGAAATTCCATCCCTAAGGGAGTGAAAAAGTGATAATTTCATTTTATAACAGAAATAATCATAGGTCATAGACATACAAATAGTGAGTGAGTGCCATTTCTCTATGTCTGACACACAATCATACACATAGTAAGGTCTGGCAAATTAATATTTTTCTCCTTGGTGAGACCAGCCCGCTTAGTGGAGCTCACAGCGGCTAGCAAAATAAAGGCGCTAATGACAGTTTTGTTCTTAACTTCGTCAATAGATAGAGTTGCCTTGAATTTTAAACGCACCTTCGTTCGATGCGTTTGTCATGTCTTTAATTTTCGTTTGTTTGTGCCGTATGCACATCCGATTGCGATGAAATTTTGGTGATTTGTTATACGCATGCCCATGAAGGTTACTGAGACGGTATAACTATTTTTCAATAGTTGGAGCACGAATCGTGTCAAAAATGTGTTTATTTCATTTTATATAGGGCCACTTCGTCTGTTTTTGTTGTATAAGTGCGCACGCATGAAACAATTTATTTAAATATAAAAAAGAGACATATAGAGTGAGATAGAGACGAAGAGATAAGTTGAGATAGAGCGAGGTATAGAGAATGAAATGGGTTAGATAAAGAGATATACCTATAGATGTATAGAGCTATATAGTGACATATATATATATAGAAGATATAGAGATAGTGGGAAGTATATATGTAGATAAAAAAAAGAGATAAATAGAGATAGAGAGATACTTAGATGTATATAGGTGTAGATAGATATAAATATATATAGAGATATGGATAGATGATTTGTATATGTGGAACTACTTAAAACATATTACAAAACAAAACTGAATGAGGCATTGGAATGCAGGCCGAGCATTAGCTTGATAATTGAATCTTTTCAATATTAGTAATCTCTTATTTTTCATCTAGTTTCTATATTGCTTTATAAAGTCTAAATTACATACAGACCAGGTAAATAACTATAAACTGGCTGAACAACGTCTGTCGGGATCTGAAAGTAATATAAATTAATTTTCACACTTGACATTCAAATTAAGAAGACAATTAGGGCCTACTAACTACACCCTGTGTTCTTTAAAAGCATGTTTTTTTTTTGTTTTTTAAACGATATTTATTTTTAACTTTTTAGTTTGATATTCTTTAAAAGCATGTTTTTTTTAAACTATATTTATGTATAATTATTATAGGGAAATGAGTTACCGACACTACCTATTACCATCTGAGATAACTATTTGGAGTTGCAACGTCACAAAGAAATTGTAAAGTCACTCCGAATCATTTACAGTTAGATGTATGGATATAATCTTAGAATTTACCAGAAAAAAAAAAAAAAAAACATTTTTTTTTTTCGGCATGGCCGGGAGTAGAACCCACGATCACTGAATCCGTAAGCTGATGTCTCAGAAGTCGCGCGCCTTAGACCGCTCGGCTAACGAACGTGATGAAGTTGGTGGGACATTTTACGGTGATGAGGCACTCACTCTTAGTCGAAAGTGTTACAGACGGACAGACAAACAAACATACAGGTGAAGCTAATATAAAGCATGTAATAAAATACGCATCTGTCGCCCATTTACTTTAAATACAGAATTATAAACTACATATTGTGAAAACATTCTGCAGCAGTTTTTGCTGAACGGAAAAACACGGATGAGAAGACAGACGAAATGTGTTTGGTAAGTGATTTTTCGTCAAATGAAATGGAACAGGACAGTGCTTATCAGAATGAAATTACAGAACTACTTTTGTGCAAGGAAATGTATTTTACAAAGACATTTCAAGAGAAATCACCTTTAAATGAAATAGATCTTGCTGACATGGAAGAAATAGACTTAGATTTAGAGGCCAGGCCCCTTTCAAGTGACGAAATTTCTCTTGAAGGGCTGAAATATGTTTCTGGCTATATAGCTCACCGTTTCAGAAATAAATATCCTGACCTTGGTACTACGGATTTCAATTCGGAGGACGATAGCTGGATACATGTACAATCAAAGCGTAACTTAAAATGTCCCACTAATGAATTTTTTGAATTAATAAAGATCGCTGAAATGTGTTTTGATAATATTCATGGCAACAATTTGTGCAAAAAAGAGCGGATTTTTGAATCACTGACTAAAATTATTTGCGGAACTACTGAAAATAAATATCCAGAAGAAGTTATATACTGTTTTGTCAGGACAAGAACGTATATGCGTATCAAGTATTTGAACATGAAATATTTTAACGAACAAGACCAAAAACGCAAAGAAAGATATAAGATGAGGAAAACTACCCTCTAAGATTTTTCAGTGTGATAGTGTCCACTTTTCTTCACCATAATATGTATGTTCATAATTTATTTACGATGTTTTTTAATTACTATATTTAAGAAAAACATTTATTGTGAATATCGCAGCAATTATGTAGGGCTTAAGGTATTTATTGTATTCCAAATATTGAGTATGTCATTTTTATTGCCTTTATTAAAAATAATATATATATTAACAATGTAACAAAATTGCGATATTTTTGTATTGCTATTGCAATTTAGTTTCTTGTAAACATTATTGTAGACTTTTTCATATTGAAATAAAATTTTCTATAGGGTTGTTTGTATTTTAATTTTACAGTTATAAGATTTTTTATATGTTGTTTACTGTTTACAAACATTTGAAAAATATTTCCTTAACCATATTTACATTTCCATGGCAATAGTCTTGTTAGCTTTTCTGGTAACTCTTCTACATGGATGATAAGATGGTGCGACATCTAAAACATATCACACCACCTTTACATAACTATAAAACTAAGAGGTGTTTTCTTTACATAATATTAAAGCACAATGTTTCCTTGTGGCGTAGGTGATTTAGAATTTCCATTTATCTAGAAAAATGGGCTTTCAGAATGTTTTTTAACACACAGTGTTTGGGAAGGTTTTTGAAGAAAAAAATTGACTACGTGTTTTATTTTTTTGCAGCTGAATTCGGGCACTTGCATGAAATATAATTAATCCGTAGGAAGCGCAATGGTTTAAAGTATTGATGTAGAAGATTTGAAAAGATTTATTGAAATAGTGTGAGAGAATGAGCGAGTTGAGTGAGAAGAGTGCGGGAGTGGCCACATGACGTCTGCGCAGTTGCGGACAAAAAATAATCCATTCCGCCTCCCCATGGCGAAGGATGAGTGAAAGAGAAACCTGATAAACCTTCCCCTCCTTCGGGCACGATAGAACCTTATCGGCTGTGTGTTAGAGGGAGAGCGAGATACAACCTTCGAGGTTTTGTTAGTTCCCGCTAGATGGCAGGCCGCAGAGCGACCACCAGCGACACCCTTCCCGTATGAAGGCCATCTCGCCACTGACGAGCTGGAACTAAGCTCCTGACCTCCCTACATAGTAACGGTCACCCACATAGGCATCTAGACTCTTTAGTGATCATATGATACAAAATTAATTGTTTTCGGGCCTGTGACCGTTTTTTACCGTGCACCAATCGCCTTAAAGTAAAAGGTCCTCCAAGTATGCAACTTTTTACTTGGTTCTCATAAATTTGAAATCTGGTATTTGCATGAAGAGTGTGTGTTATTTTCCAGGCAGCTATTTAATGGAGATTATGAATTACATTTTCACTTTTGCAATAATTACAGTTATTCTTAAAACTTAAAAATAAATTTGATATAGTTTTTTAATGTTTCTGATTAAAAAACATGAATTTATTATTGAATCCAGGTTGCACTAAGAAGGAAAACAATAATTTAGATTTCTTAAATCCTGTGCAGTTTATTATTCCGTCTTAAGAAAGTCATGTTATCATGGATTAATAACTACTGCCTATTACAAACACACTGTGTGTTCCTGACACACTGTAGGTGTGTGTAATATTCCTGTGTGTGTGTGCGATTAAAAGAGTTCCGTGTCATGTGTATGATGAGATAAGAGAGGGAAGTATAAAATTTTTATTCTGTCGGTCATGTGATGTCTTTCGTGGCAGCAGTAAGGTCAGAATTTTTTTTCTAAATTGAGCTGCTGGGTTCAGAGAAGTGTTACAATTAATTGGTTGAGCATTTAGTAAATTGAATTTTACGTTTTGTATCTCATTGCCTTCCAATTGGTCATAAAGAACAGTATGTGTTAAATGCAAATTTAACTACCCTGTCAATATTGTAAATAGGACCCACATTTAAGGTACATGTTTTACTCCAAATGATGTGAGGAATAAGCCGTGTGAGTGGTGGTAACTCCTCGTGAATCATCTTTTATCATTATTTTTTAAAAAAAATTGTATCGAAGCTAGGTGGTGAGGTAACATACGCTTAGAGCCCTTTTAGTCTGCAAGCAATTATTTCTGTCGCCACTCATTAGCTAGACAAGTTCTTCGTTATTTCTTAAGGACTTCTAGCACGCATGCTGTCTCTCTCTCTCTCTCTCTCTCTCTCTCTCTCTCTCTCTCTCTCTCTCTCACACACACACACACACACAAATTACTCTCTGTCACACTTTCTCATTCACTTGGTTCTATTTCTCACTCTCTCTCACTCACACACACCTCTTGCAACTTTCTGTTTCCCTGGTACCGACGGAATTCGCCTGTGAAAGTGCGGCTGGGACAGACTCGGGGAAAACTCGCCTTCCTTCCAACGTGATGAAATATTAGCGATTTTAAATTGGTGCTGTTGTAGCTCTAGAAACGTGGCGGGAACCTTTGAAAGCTTACTGCTGTTACAAAATTGAGTTAAAACTTTTTTTTTGAAGTTATACTTCTAATGCGACTTCCAACAAGGTTGCCTTAAACGTTTAACGCTACCATGGAGAATAACGCTACCATGGAGAATTATTTGCATGCAATTAAAAAATATTTTTTAATGATGCCAAATAAATATAACTTCTCACGCACGTACCTAAGTACACGCACCCATTTTTTTACCAATAAACACACGTTTTTCTGTAAGCTATAGCAATTTTATATATCTATAACCGGATAAAATCGACAAAATTAACTCTTTTGTAGAATGAATGTTTTTACAGTTTTACAGTTATGTCCACTGCTTTTCCCCATTCCCGTGCGTGAAATAATGTTCTGCATGCAGATTGTGCACTGACAGCAGGTAATTGCAACGCCTGCCGGGCAGTTGCTAGTTTATTATATAAAATATGCTCATCACATGCTCATCACTGACTGACTCAGAAACTCTGTATGAATTCTGTGTTCAGGCGCTTACAGTGTAGCATTTTCATTGCTCTTTGCTAACCTGTTCCTCCTAGCATTTCTGCAGAGTCCGTGGCGCAAAGATAATTATGCATGGGGGCGTAGCGTCATGTTTTGACGAGGCCGATAGTTTCAGCATTTTTCAGTAGTAAAGTAGCGAGGTGTGGCTTAGTTTGCCACGTTTTGGCCACGTATATCTGTTTAATATAATTCAAGTTGTTGGCCTCATCTTGCTAATATGAATCTACCAACCACTTGCTATGACAGTTTTACAGTGCTAATGATAGTATTAAATTGATCGCTAACAGACGTCAAGGCACGTTTTAAACTGTAGCATGCTAATGTTTTTTGCGAACTCCATTCAATTGAGCACTGTTAATATGGTCACCATCCATATATTGAATCGAATCCACAGCAAGGAATATTATTGAATGTCCAGGGACAATTAACACGCTTTGTAGTTTTTTCAAAAGGTTCTTCACGAAACACAATTTTTGTCAAATATTTTTTTATCATTTCATAAATGTGTCAGAAATGATTGTAATTTGCAAAATATTAATATGAATTAATTTTTTAATAAACATTTCGTGTATATTAAATGAAAGTGTTGGTTATATTCATCATTTTCAAACGAGTGCCCTAGGCACATTTCAACTACTTGGATGAAAGTAAGTAAATGTATGGCCACAAAATAATAAAATGCAGTAGATCTCACGTGATATATTGTAATACCCCAAGTGTCTTGAAGAATAATTAAGTAATTAGATAAAAAGATTTGGAAACTCTGAATACTGGGGCCCTCAATTGATAGCGATAAAAGTCAACAACAGAGACGACACTAGGAGTAAACAAAGAAAATTTAGAGACTCCATACGAACACTTGGGAGAAAAAGGATCGTTATTATTTATTAAATAAATAAAAACAACTGTTACGTCTATAGACTTCCTTATTTTATTAATCATTGTTCTTTCTTTTTTATAGATTAGATTTTCCTTAGTAGCATCTGTTTTTCATTGATAAGTGATCTTATTTAAATTCCTCACATTTACTCTTATTATATTAATTGAACTTATTTACTATCGGGCCGGCCCTGAATGTTTAACAAAAATTACAATACTTAAGAACATTAATGAAATCAACATTGGTAACTTTAAGGGTTGTACATATAGTCCTTGCAAAACATAATATAAATTTCTTCTCCTCGACTTGCTTTTACTGTCCGCTGTCTTAACTGGGTTATACTATTTTTCTTTGAGTTCGTGAATAGAATAATAGAATTATGCGGGTATCACCCGGGGCTGTAGGTAGACGGTGATCGAGGTAGTAGGCCTAAAGATGGTGGGTTCTCCTCAGGAACCGACTCCAGAGGTTCTGGCAGAGGATTTTGGCTGCCCCAAACTTGGAACCCTGTCTGAAACAGAAGTCCAAATTCCAAAGAATTAGACCTGTTTCCAGACAGTATACTTAAATGGCGCAAAAGGCCAATAGAGGGAAATAAAGGGGGGGATGACGTCAAGACTTACCAAAACAGGGTGTTGGTCCTGGCGCTCAGGAGAGGGCGTCTCGTCTCCGAAAACCCGAACCACGATTCGCGGTAGCCACGGAAGTCATCAAAATTAATTAAAAAAAATATAAAAAAATACTAAGGTTCTCTACTTTCAACTAAACTACTGACTGGTTAATATTAATTTTGGATAGGGACTTCATCCCTCTAGTCTGAGCAGACTACATAATATACGATGCGATGTCGATGATTCGCCGAAGATCGCAATTACAAACTGTACCAGTCAGTCAGGAGACGCGCACCGAAGTAAGTTCAGCGCGGGGTATCACCAGAATATCATAAGCGCGGTGTCTCTAGAGAGGGGGGGGGGGGGGTTAGGCTCTGAGCCGAAAACTACCGAGTCCACCCGAAGGTGTCCGGCATAAAAAAATTAGATCTTACTGGAGTGACTGCGCGACTGAGGCGCTATCTTTTGCTGGCGAGAGGAAGTACTAATAAATCGACTAGTGACCGACCAGAGTGTCAATCTAGGGGGTAATGGAGTAACCAGAGGTGCCACCTAGCGGCCTGAGACATAAGGGGGAGAGAGGTTGTCGTTACCTCCGCGCGAGCGCTGGTGTCGGTGCTGCCGACGCCCACAAGTGGCGTTAGTGAACTCAGCCGTCACTAGATGTCGTTAAAGTCCAGAATCGTAACTGCGGCTGTCAAGCCTGAGATGGCCTTGACTTCGGTTAACGTACCCGTGCGGTCGTCGCTCCTAGCTTCTCTTCTGAGAAGAAAGGGTGGTTGAGCAGGAGGGGGATGGCTTCCAAAAAACGCATGGTCTGTGGGACGCAAGGCCCACGGGATCCTCCTGTCGTGTCTTGCTGCTAGTGAACCTTATACCGATTCGTGACAGAGTTAGCAGGGCTCAGCACTGCTTCACAAGCTGGTCTAGGCAAAAGAGGTCACGCGAAGAAATAAAGTTACCGGCCCTCGACGTGCCTGGAGGCGGGAGAAATATTAGCCAGAATGCTAGCCTAGCATGAGGCTGGGAAAGAAATTCAGCTCGCCTCTGAGAACAGAGGCTGAGGGCCTGGCCGTAAAGAAAATAAGATGAGAGAAAAAAAAAATATTTCCAAAAATATTTAAGCTTACAAAATTTTAAATAACGTGCCTAAATCCCTAATACACGGCACAATATTTACAGGAAAAGCCCTCAAAAAACAGCAATAACAAGAAAATAAACTAACCAAGATGGCGCATGCGACCAATCCCTTATAAAGACCAAAAAAATTAACTAAAATTTTCAATTTGCTGAAGTGTTAAGACTTAGAACTTTCGTTCTTGTTTCATGGCTGCCAAACGACTGGTTGTTACGCTGGATTCGCAATAGCGTAACGTGAATAAAATATTATTTTAACCAATCGCACTCGACACTTATTTGACATCTGCGCGACAAAATTCGCGGACGCAACAAATTTTTCGCTTTTTTTTTTCTGTTTCCTTTCACGTCGTGGGCATTACTGAAACTGAGCATCATAATTTGGCAATGATAATTAAACTGGTGGATTGGTAATACAATAATTATTATTGTAGTTTTGATGTTTTTTGTTTTCTCAATTATTTCGTAAAATCTTTTAATAGGTTCACGTAAAATAATTTTTCCTAATAAATTTTTTTTTTTTTTTAATCAAGCACTTTTTTTCTCAAAAAGATCAAACCAGTTTTGTATAAATTGATGGTTGTTGAACATGTAGTTCAAATGTAATGAAAATAAAATGTCATATCCCGGAACGAACCTAGCATTTTTTTTTCTCTTCGTGGTTTGTTGCTACCGTTAAAAGTAGCGCTTACATCCTGAATGAACATCTGTGTTCTCCTGGAAGAAAAGCCTGCCCGAAATAGTATCCTGCGTACGAAAACTTAATGTTACAATTGCATTTTATTTATATAAGTGTATTTGCAATGCTGCACATCTCAGGCGAATTATTTTTCGTTCATTGCACGGTATTTTCTGTGGCATTTACCAGCTAGGTTTAGTAGCTAAATGTAATTAAGTTGTTTCAACAATGAGGAGCTCTTTTTGTCCATCCAAGCATGTTCCATTCAAAAAAATTATTTTCTTGGCAGTGTATAACACGAATATAGAGGTTAACTATTATGTTTCGAGCCACAAGTAGGCTAGTGGAAATGATAAATTAAAATCAAGGGATACGGAATTATAAAAGTGTATAACACGAAAATAATTGTTAAACATAACAAAAATTATATTTTAAGAGGATAGGATAGAAAAGGTCACATCTTGCATGAGTGACGAAAATATATATAAAAAAAGTTCTGCACGACTTGACAGAGTTTTTAATATGAAGACCTAAATGTACTGAAGTAATTAATACAGTGTATAGTTTAAAAAAAATTGCAAACACTTGTTTTATTTATAAAATAAGGGCTTGAAACCAAAAATAATTTATAAACAAATATGAAAAAAAATTGGCTGTAAAATTATAAAATCACATTAGAAAAACCTCTATATCAACAAAATCTTTAAACGAAATATATTTCAATATTTTCTTTTTAAAATTGCACAATAGAATAAGCATAAATTCTCTTAAAATTCTCTAGAAATGTGTGTTTTTTTATTTTTTATTTTTTGCAGTTTCTCAGAATAATATTTTTTTTGTGTCATCGTGAATCTTTTTGTGTATTACATTAGCATTAATTTTGTAGGATAAGTACACGTAGTTCGCATAATCTGTAAAATGTTAAAAACATGTAACAGTTATTTGCCATATTGCAATGTAGCTACCCATTACCGTTTGGACATTTTACATGGTTGTGGATCTTCTGGCCACTGTTTACGTGAATAATACAATGCTTGTCTGACCATGCTTACAGTAACTACAGGCTGGAATTTTTTTGTGACAATTTTTTTTTTTTTCGAAAATGTGTTTTACGAACAAAATTGTTTTATTCGAATAATTTTTTTTGTTGCAAGTAACACACGGCATTTCCCTATCTTGTGCAAATCCTTCCCTGGGAGGAAAAAAAATACGATGTACATAATACGTCCAAAGGAATATGCAATAACTGCATTGAAATGATTTAAACACGAAATTGCCTGCAAATTATCGAAATTCTCACAGAAAATGGCTCGCTCAGTCTCAGAGAAAGCCTTTCAACCGACACGTGGGGGGTGAAATCAAGTGAACATGGACGTAACGAGACTTCTTATTTTCCGCCCAATTTCACCCGAAGTTTAACTTCTCCAATATCGCACGCGAAGTCTAGTCCATGCCGTTTGGTCTCCGAACTACGGGAAGCCTTCTTTTCACAGACGAGAGAGCCAAACGCCCGATCGTGCATCTTCGTTTTTTTTTGTTCATTGTAAAAGGTTAGGTTAGCTACATTATAAATACTTTAAAACATTGTAGACGGTTGATTTGGTTAGGATAGCTATATTAAAGATACTGTGAAATCATGTAAACGGTTTCCCCCGAATAAATACACCTGTTCTGGTACGGAAAAAAAAGCGAGCATGAACTTCGGGGAACTTCGGGTATGGCTCTCTCGTCTGTGAAAAGGTTTGCCAACGTGAGTTTTCGGGTATGTCCAGAAGGACGAGTGAATTGTATTCTTCCCTAGAATCACGCCAAGTAGTAGCGTGCTCGATCCGCTATGTAAAACTGTTTCTAGCCTCGCGCAGGGCACCGTTTATTAAAACAGCAACCGATCTGGTCCCTTACTGGAAATCGTTTTGAATGCAGCCCGCGAGTTAGTTTACGGTTGTATCCCACCAAACATGGCAGTGCTTATTCGCTACATTACCCGAACGTCTTAGGATACCGCCCTTAGGGCGGCTAGGGTAGCGAATAAGCACTGCCTTGTTGGGATACAACCGTAAACTAACTCACGGGCCGTATTCCAGAACATGTCCAAACTTAATCCCAGTAAGAAAACAAATAGGCTACAGTTTCAATAAACGGTACCCTGCGTGAGGCTATAAACTTATTTCAAAGCATTCTAACGGAAGTTTCGCAACCATCGATACAATTGTTACAACAACAACAAAATCCTGGAGTTAGCAACACCGTCACATGACTGAAAATTGTAATTTCTCAAGTACTTTTTAATTTGCGATTATTTATTTATAAGACCATTAAAATGTACCTTAATGTATTGAATGATAGTTTACTGCCATAAAGTTACATTTGGCACGCCAATACCTTTGGTACGTCCCCAGATATTCACGAAAGTGACTATGTACGAGTCAGTGGCGCCAGACGCGGGTCCCACATCTGGACGAAATCAACTAAAATGTGGGCTCTGCGCATGCGCGGAATTTGGGCAACAGATCGGCGACCGATAGAACACTAAAATTTTCCCTAAAATAAGGGCATGGCCATGTCCGGGTCGTTACCACAACGCCGAAATACCATAACGCCGAATGTCAAAATTGACCACAACGCCGACAGCTAGAAAACTGCTGTGTACGACAACGAAGAAATAACAACGGAATGAATTTGTGTGTGTTTCTTAAATGTACCTTAACGCCGAAATACCACAATCAAACCTAACCTTACCTAACCTAATCTAACCTAGCGTAATATAACTTAACCTAGCCTAGCCTAGTCTAACCTAACATAGCCTAACCTAACCTAGTCTAACCTAACCTAACCTAACCTAACCTTTGCGGCAGTCCTGCAATGACATTTTTCGGCGTTAGTGTATTTCGGCGTTGTGGTAATACGGCGTTGTGGTACACAGCAGTTTTCTAGCTGTCGGCGTTGTGGTCAATTTGGCATTTCGGCCTTGTGGCATTTCGGCGTTGTGGTGCGTCCCCGCCGTCGTGTCGTATCGTGCACTAGGAATACGGTTAGATAACAGGTGTAGCATATTAAACACCGAAACCCTTATTTCTGTGTCTTGGAATACTGACCTGTTGTTCGAGGTGGTTGGTTGCGTTGAAACATTCTTACTGTTGTGTTCCAGCCCCTGCCTGACGTATTCCTCGGAGTGAAGATACCACGGCTTCAAGGCGAGATAGAACTTCAGGACGAGTTGTCTCGATATTTCATTGCGTATCCTTTGGTCTGCTTTCTAAATAATTTAATTTTAAGTGTCTTTTTTTAGGTGGTGTTATGATGTTGAGTGCAAATTACTCTAAAAATGTACTTTTTACAGCAAACCTTTTTTAAAGTGAAACTTTTTTGGGCGCGATGAAAGTTAAATTTCAATGCAACGTTTTCGTGAAACATTGTTTTGTTACGTTTCTGACGCGAAAGGTAATTGGCCAAAGAGATATAAAGAGAGCACTATGCTGTACATGTTGATGGGCTAATTTTCGGTCTCCTATTTGTGCGATGATTAGTCCCCCGTCAAAAAAAAATCGATAGAGATAAATGAAACAAAGAATAAGACAGAGAGTGTGCGCATGCGCTTGTTTGAGAAATTAGATATAGGCATATAGGTATCCAATACAGTCAGCTGTGAATGCCTTGAATTTTATATTATTGCTACCAGTTCGCTCACGTTATTCATTGTTGAACCAGCAGCGTGGAGAGCGCTGTTGAGACAGTCCCTGCATTTCCCGCATAGATAGCGCTACCTGTTATGCATTTCATTTTTCTTTGAGAGATGTGGCGTGTTCCGAATGGCAGAATTGTTTGAAGAAATAGTAACACGCACTGTTATTTTATAGTTTGAGTATTTCAACAGTAAGATTTGTTTATTGTTAATGAATCATTATTAGAAAATTGTATTCTCTCTCTTTCTTTCTCTCTCTCTCTCTCTCTCTCTCTCTCTCTCTCTCTCTCTCTCTCTTACTTTTTGTTAATCATCTGGCAACATTGGGTGCCTTTTTTTTCTGCACACAATGGAAGCGTGAGACAGTCTGCAGAAAAAGCGCGCTCTTTGACCTGTCTACTGTGTGGGTGGCAGTGATGCCAACTTGAGGGTTTTCACCCAAATGTGGAGGAAAATTTAAAAAATGGGATTTTATGGGGGGGGGGGGATATTTTTAGGGTAGTTTTTAGGTATAATATAAAATAATTTTTTTGACACAGGTTTATTTCCTTCTAATTAATGTAAAATCGACACTTCTATGGAGTTCTGTGTTCCCCATGGTCTCCAACTTAACTAGCTAGACAGTAGCGACACAATAAAAATAAATATGACAAAAAGTAGTATGATTCAATTGCTGTATTATTTTTATTTTTTTATTCATCCCACGTACTGACACACAAACAATAAACAAGTGAACTTTTTTTAATATCTTATGTGCTATTTTTAATTGAACCTTTTTGTTCAAAACTTTCTTATCAAAAAAATGCAGGTAATTTAATTGAATAGATTTTAAAAATTGTAAATAATTAATCGATTGTGCTAAACAATAAATAACATATCACAAAATGAAACTGTATAGATTGATTAAAAATATTATCACGTTCGAAGTTAGGGTATTTTAATCTGAATTTTGGGGGGATTTTAAAATAGGCTTCGGGGGTGAAAATTTTTTCGGCCAGTTGGCATCTCTGTGTGGTGGAGATAGCTGCATGTTTGAGCTTCAGGCTGGGAGAGGGTGGAGAAGGGGTAAGCCTTAGCGGGAGGGGGGAGGGCATGGCACTTGACCGCGCTGCCGTTATAAAGTGGCCACTCTGTCCTGTCAGCAGCCGGAGGTTCGCGGCTGTCTCTCCCCGTCTCTCTTTCTGTCTCTGTCTCTGTCTCTGTCTCTGTCTCTCTCCCTCTCCCTCTCCCTCTCCCTCTCCCTCTCCCTCTCCCTCTCCCTCTCCCTCTCCCTCTCCCTCTCCCTCTCCCTCTCCCTCTCCCTCTCCCTCTCCCTCTCCCTCTCCCTCTCCCTCTCCCTCTCCCTCTACCTCTTCCTCTTCGGGTAACCCCCGAAGTGCCGACTGAACGCCCGCCTGCGTGCAACACGGGGCCATGTCGCGCCCGCCACGTGTGAACGTGTTGGAATTTTTTAATTTTCTTCTAATTCCACCGTCGTTCCTTCGTAGGTAACTATACAAAATAATTGTTTCGTTTCATTAAAATTATGTACTTTTTCAACTTGTTGAACAATGTTTTACACTTTTTTTTTAATTCGAAGGAAAAAAAAATGCGGCTACCAGGGTATATTTATTTGCCTTATCTAGCGGTTAAAATACAGAACACGAACTTAAACGTTCGTGACAATTATGCAATTTGTCAAACAAAAATGAATATGCCTGACTTATTAACGTCTAAAGATTTTTCCCTTCGCTCGGTCATTATCAAGTTTTATGTTGTGACTATTTACAGCTTTGCATTGTGTTATAATGTCGATACCGATGACATTTTTTTTTAATGTTGCGATTGCATTTGTGATATAGGCATTGTTTAAAATTTTGAAACGCTTTATTGGATACCATGATATTATTTAAAGTACATGAAAAAAAAATTATCGTAAGTTCTTTTGACTTCGAGTTATTAAGGGCCCGGCCTACCTGGGCACACATACGGTGTACAGAGCTTCCGAATAAACTACGTGATTTGAAAACTGCTCAATACTTCAGAGTGGTGTCTTTTTGCGGAAAGCATTCAAGAATACGCTGAGGGGGTATCAATATTTCATTTTTCAACTGTGTTTTTAGGAGAGTGAAATCGGCTAAAATGTGTTTTCAGGATATTTCTGGACATGAAACGCCCGGTAAAGATTCTTGAAAGCACTCAAGGGACTTGCATTATTCATTTATCTCCATTTCTCCGCCATGTGTTATTATGGTTACCGCTCAAATGTCGTGGATGCCCCCAGGGACGTCGGAACAGGGGGGGGGGGGGGGCAGCAGGGGCGAGTTGCCCCCGTGCTGTTATGCATGGGGGGGGGGCGAGAGTAGCATATCGCCCCCCTCCTTTTCCCAGAATAAATGTTTGGTCCTAGTAGTATTTTTCTCAACCAGTAGTAGTATTTTTCTCAGCCAGTAGTTACAAACGTTGCATTGGTGATCACATTGATTATAAAATCAAATTTATGATTGTCAATATACTGTAAAATGATTGCAAATTCCTAGATGGTATTTTATTTAAATTGTACTACATCTACTGTAAGAGTAGTATTTAATACATTCTACGTCATCAAATTCTTAGAATGGTATATTTAATATTTTGGTTCGGAAACTCATTAAATAGCACAATTTTGCATCTAAAATTCCAAATTTTTCCGGAGGAGAGCCCCCGAACCCCCCGCTCTAGAACTGAGGTAAGTGTGATACATCTTTTCGCCCCCCCACTCATGAAAACGTTCCGACGTCCCTGGATGCCCCTATGCACGACGAGAAGACTGCGCGCCATTTCAGAGCCTTGAGCTTAGAGGCGACACCGTGCTAGAAGCACCACCTAGCGTCGCACTTATCATCCCGCCACACTATCACAGATGCAATCCCTGACCAGACTTTCCCCTTAAGGGCAGACATGAGCAATGAAAAGGGAGGCCATGACCTACAGTATGATGAGCAACCGTCCCAGAATATTGTCTAGGGCGATTATGGGAAACAGAAACTAAGATTCTGGACCTTAATTCGAAGCTAGTTCCTTTCGTGTGCGAGTCCAGTGTCTTTTACCATTGCATTGCCTCGTTAGGTCCCGGCTAATCCACCTTAAAAATCTTCTGCGAATGTTTGTGTTTTAGTTAGCAATATTTTAAAATATCAACATGCGTGTAATAATATAATTGTTTTAATTTTTTCAGTTATTTCTATGTTCTCATTCATCCAACCCTGTTCTAACCAACCCTCTTTTTACTGTGTCCATTTCATAGAAGTAGGAAATTAAGGTGGTTGGTGTGTGAAAATTTTTAACCTGTTAATTTTTAAGTCAAAATGTGAACGGTCTCGCTTTTTCCTATCTGAATATCAAGAATTATTATTTTTGTTGTAAAATATATATATATTGAATACTCTTTGCATAATTAGCTGGAAAAGTTGCAGTTATAACTTTTTTGTACAGTATGGATGAGGAGAATGAAATTGTATATAAAACTTGAACTGGTTACTATTAAAGTAAATAATTTTACTGACCACTATATGGTTAAGGTTTAGTATTTTTCAGAAAAATTTTAATGTCTCAGAATTTTTATGATTTTTTTTTTCTTTCGCCAAAATGCTATCCAAATTTCTAGCATTCCCAACATTAACATCGCAATTTGAAAATACTTGGCCTGAGGCGCATTTATTCCAATTCTCATGGCAAGAAAATTTGTCTAGAGAATATTTATCGTGTGCCAACAAGGTAGTGCTTATTCGCTATCTTACCCGAGCGTCTTTTAAAACCGCCCTTAAGGGCGCCGTTTGGTCGGGGTGTGTGTGTGTGTCAGTGAGGCGAGATGATAAGCGCGACGCTCGCTGGTGCTTCTAGCGCGGTGTCTCCTCTGGACTGGCGCGCAGTCTTCTCGTCGTCACAGGACAACTGTGAAATTTGAGCGGTGACCGTAACATTATATGGCGGAGAATTGAAGATAAATGTGTAATGCAAGTCCCTTAAGTGCTTTCAAGAATCTGTACCGGTTGTTTTACACCTAAAAATTACTATAAATCCGAAAACATGCGTTTTAGCCATTTTAACTCATCTAAAAACACAGTTGAAAAACTTAATCCAAAATCAAAAGTACTTTTCAGCTCTCAGCGAACTCTTAAATGCTTTTCGTAAGAAGGCCCCAGTCGGATATCTTGAGTTGTTTTGAAATCGCGTTGTTTTTCCTGAAGCTCTGCGCACACCGTGTGTGTGCCCTGGTAGGCGGAGCCACGGGAACCTTCAGTTTGAAGGTTGCGTTCAGTGAGAAACTAGCCTTGGTAGTATAGAAGTTCGATTTTTTTTTCAATGCGAACACATCTTGGTGTATTGACAAATAAATACTTTTTCTGCGGCAGTCAGCTGTTTGCGTGTGCAAATTTGGCACACAATATTTTCAGCACCGGAGTAAGGGATTGTCAAAGGACGGCATGCTGTGACATAGTTCAAGTCAAATTTTTTTTTTTTACCTCGCCGTCGTCATATTGCCACGCCCACAACATTGCGGAAATGGAGTTTGACCACGTCTGATGGTTACTAATCTTAAATTAGAATAACCGTCGTTAAACTCTGTAAATACAGTCAATTAAAACTGTTTCCACAATGCAAACGATACACTGTATATTTGTACACTGACATTAAAAAACTGTTTCACCACAAAGTATTGTTCGCAGTAATGCTGGGTTTGGATTCTTACCCGGGCATTTTATGCTTTGTGTTGTCCCAGTGCCTCCAATAGTTTAATTTATTCGTAGACCGTTTCCTAATTGCTTTCCAGTATTAACTGCGTGTATAATAAGCGTGATACAACAAAATAAAGTCAAATAATTGAATTATCGTATATATTTTCCATTGTTTGAAAAAAATTGTGCTTGAATGTAACATCAAATAAAATATAAAATTGTGCCCCAATTGTCGTAACAAATACTCGGAAAGCGTATTTAATGTATGCAAAAATAACCGTAGCCATGTGTTCTACAAATTTACAATATCTTTATTGTGGTATTGCAAAATATTTCTAAGCAACTCGTTTCCAAAAGAATCTTTTGTTATAGTACAGAAAATATTTTCTGTGCACACTTTGGCCAATTTTTTGGGCGTCCAACCAACATGGCGCAGGCTATGTGCAAAAAAAAACTGCAGTAATCATCCAGTGGGCACCCACTGATTTTCACAAGTTTTATATTTGCACACCGCTTAGACACTTCATATCTTTTGTTTAATGTGTGTTGATTATGCGCAAATGTGATTACTTTGCTGACCCGACCACAGGCTATAAGCAGTTGATAACGATGTTGATTACTTATGGATATGCTGGGAAGTTGGTAGCACTGATTCCTTAACCTTAGTAGATTCTAAAAAAAAAATATAAACGTCTGTAATACTTTTGTTTGTTCATTCCATTCTTTTTGAACATTAACACGTTTACATTAGGTTCACTTGTAACTGACTAACGAACTATGTAAACAAATCTTGGAAGTCGATATTTAACCTACCTCTAGCTGTCGTATCAATTTGAAAATTTGCAAGTATATGTAATCCGGAAGACAATACAGTAAATTTGGTACCACCGAACTGATGTGATGAAGGAGCCAGGATGTTGATAGTGAAACTCTTCAACTATTTAGTGTGTAACTGTGTTTTTTTTAAACGATAATTTTTTATTATTTTCTGTTTACCTACGTATCTCTTTCTTTTTTTTTCTGCGATCAGTGTCTTGAAATTCGATTCCAATTGGACAGTTTAAAAAGCAGTGCCCGTTGTCTGCATATCCTTCTGCCAACGGTGTTAACTTCGTGCGTTGCTTTGCTGTGACATGGGGTACCGCTGTTTTTACACTTGAGGAATTTAAAATATTTTTAGTCAGGTCACATGTGACAAGACCACACGCGCGCGCACACACACACACACCTACACACACACACACACACACACACACACAAGCTTGCCTTGCTGATGATCATCCTGGGGGGGGGGGGGAAGCAGTTTCGTTTGACACTTTTTTTTTCTGGCGCGCCTGCCGATAAACATGCAAGTTGAGATTTTCCGGAGAAAGTTTTAACTTCCGGTATGCGTCGTCTTGTGGACTTTTTTTCCCTCCATCCGATGGGAAGCCTTCTTTCCACAGACGAGAGAGCCAAACGCCCGATCTTGCATCTTCGGTTGTTTTTTTTTTTTGGTTCATTGTAACTAATGATAACTAATGGTCAATTAGGTTAGGTTAGCTATAGTATAAATACTTTATAACATTGTGGACGGTTGATTTGGTTAGGATAGCTACATTAAAGATACTGTGAATCATGTAAACTGTTTCCTAGCCCTGGATAGCTACATATTAAAAAGTTATTTGCTAAGCAACCATTAAATGATTTTACAGTATTTTTACTTACCTAATATAACCAACCATCCACAATGTTGTAAAGTATTTATAATGTAGCTATCCTATCCTAATCGACCGCAAAATTTAATGCCACACCGGTTTATACAATGAGATAGAACGGCGTATGACGTATGAGTAAGCTACATCCCAAATAAATACACCTGTTGTGGTACGGTAAAAAAGCGAGCATGAACTTCGGGGAACTTCGGGTGTGGCTCTCTCGTCTGTGAAATGAAGGCTTCCCCCCTCCGATCAGCGGTCGCGAAATACGTGAATTTTCGGTCGATCTGCCGCCGGTAGAGTTTCGGGGCGTCGAAGTTTTCCCCTTGGGGGGGGGGGGGGGAGTGGAAAGGGGGTTGGTTTTTAGATGTTCTGGGAAGGGGTTGTAGGAGTGAGGTATATCCGACAAAACCCATCGGGCCTTTTTTTTTTTTTCGTCAAGTTTCGGAAGCAGCGCGGGTGGCAAAACCAAAAACCTCCGAAAGCGTTACGTAATCACCCGTGGAGCGTCCGTGCAACAGTGACACAAGTCTAGAAGGCTGAATTTCACTGGCCGAAGTTGTCATTATTAGCTCAGCAAAGTGTCGATTACTGAGGGTGCGTTTACTCGCTCGCACTAGGTTGACAGCGAGACTATATTACATCAACTTGCTTTCTTGTTGTTTTTATCGTTTTTTTTTTTTTTAATTCATGTGTAAACGTCTTAGCTCTCGGTATACGGCAATTTGGTAGGAGTAATTTCTTAAATGGAACGAATTCTATCTAAAGAAGGAAAAGTGTCCCTAAATATGGCGCTGCCATCTGTGGAGGTCGCATTAATGTCGAAAATTTTCTAACATCGGGGGGTGTACTGACCGAATTGGTGTGCCAAACCGAACTTTATAACAGTACAACTGTCCTTCAATACTTTATGTTCTAATTTATAGTAATAAAAAAAAATAACAACTTAAAAATACGCATTACATTCGTGACAATCCTTAGTTAACATTGAAATGTAGAGATAGCGCAGCGTTCGTCATACTGTAGAGGCAGAACAAATTTTTAGCCTACATATTATCGACGCCATTATGAAAAATACAATTTCGTGATTAAATCTTTTTCTTTTAAATACTAATTTTTGAATCAGCTCAATAAGTTCAAGGTATATTTTTTTGTAAAAAGTATTTAAGAATGAGTTCTCTCATTTAATAAAAAAACAAATATGCATACATATACTTAGTGTTATAATGTGGGTTTTAAATTTTTTCATGTTAATTTTGTTGTGATTTAGTTGTTGGGCTGCAACTTTTAGTTTGAAAAATACTTAAAAGATAGCACCGAGTTCGTAATGCTTTAGAGAACAAACAAGATGTTAAATATCTTTGACGCCATGCTTGCTCCAACACGGTTTACCTGGCTAATAAATTATACCTGTTTTTAAAGTATCGATTTTATCTTGTTAATGACTATTCAAGTTTACAAAATGTATTCCAGGATAGTTACACAATTAGAAAGTTTAATTTTGCACACCAATACGCTCAGCACATACCTCGATGTTCGCGAAAGTTAATATATACGGGTGCATTTCGCCACTCGTGGGTCCGCCATCTTGATGACTTTGGTTCGTGTTGGACTTTCAACCTGTCAAGTTTCCTTGTGCAATGCGCGTTTATTTCAGTACATTCTGGTGAATGCTAAAATTTACCATCAATGCGCCAAAAACGTATAACCTCCAGAACGCAGTCAATGATAATTCTGATATCGAGATAAATATCACATGTTCAGCGTTAAGGCATTTGCATGCGACTCTTTCGTTACTCCCGTTGTTCGGCAAGCCCTGAAAAATCTATGGTTCCATCCTGTTAAACAGATTTATAAATATTTTACAAAAAGAGGAAACATTATTTTCCTTCTTTTCTGTTAAAAACAGCTTTTTTTTTTATTCTGCGTTAAATTTTGGTGTCCGAGTTTATAGTATTATAAGTTTATTTGCAACACGAGAACAAGAATTTATGCGTTACCGAGGTTTAGATAGATGTTCACTCATCACTGTCGAGTACTGAAATACATGCTCAATTTTTTTTATTAATATTTGTAAGTAATGAACCCATGTAAATATCCGAGGTATCAATAGGTCACGAAAATCACAACATATAACGGTGATTGAGGTGACTAAACTTTTAAATCCTAACAGTCGTTTGCTATCTTACATTCGCTCTTTCACACCTTATTTCAGTTAACGTTAGCACATAAAGTATACATAGTTGACATCTGTACGCTCATATCACGTGGAAATTTTATCTGGAAAAAGGTTTCAGCTTCTAAAATTAAAATCGTCACGTTTCTGTTTATATATATATATATATATATATATATATATATATATATATATATATATATATATCGTATTTTGATTTCACTTATTAGAAGTAAAATATATGACCAAGAGAGAGATAAAAATTGCAAGGAACTTTAATTTAAAGGCAATGAAAAAGCACTGGAAGTGGTTCATCGGGTGATTGTATAGACAAAAAGATTTTTAATATATTTTTTAAAATTATTTTGTTCTTCATTTGTTTATAGAGTGTTTGATTACCAATATAAATATACAGTAATTTTTGAATATATATATATATATATATATATATATATATATATATATAAATAATTTTTTACCTTCCTAATAATTGTAAGTATCCTAATGGTATCGCCGATGCAGCCTTCAAGTTGCTTGTTTTATTTCATTCATCTTTTTGGCCTTTCAGGTGTTTGTGGGCCTATGAAGCCTTAACTACAGTATCTTCCAGTACCAAGGCTGCACGCAGTGAGATAGATAGATAGATAGATAGATAGATAGATAGATAGATAGATAGATAGATAGATAGATAGATAGATAGATGGACAAGTTTTATTTTTGAAAATTACTCTTGCCTTCGGTTCTTGGTTGCAAATGATTTCCACAGCGTACCGGGGTTGATTCCTGATCTATCTTTGGTACACGCCTAGGGTACTCAAGGAATATTTCCCCCAAATTTCAAATCTCTAGATCCACTTTTTTAGGTTGTGGGTTTTCTGTCAATCGGTCAGTGTTTAAAGAGTTGTATTATGTAGATAAAATGGTTATTGCGTGGTGCTAGTTGATACCCTACGGGCTAATTCTCAGGCAATTTTCTAGTTACGTATTAAACGTTTATTTTCGAGCTGTCAAATTTCACTCTAGTGATCATAATTGTGGACACTTACGTGGCATTTTATCGCCATTAACCCTCGGAGTATATCTTGTGACAAAACTTCATGTCGATACACGAAGTGCAAGATAAATATCGCGATAATTTTCAAGAAAAGTTCCTAAATAATAGTAATAGCATGAAGATATAAATGAAGCTGGAGATCTAGCCTTAAGTTTAGTTTAATTTTTTTCCCAGTGAAGTTTAAAAATGGGTATTAATATCTTCACAATGTCAACTGTTGTTTTTCGTTGATAGCCAGTAGGGGGAATTATACCAATACAGCAGAATCCTTGTAATCTTCCATAGTATAGTTGACTGCGTTTAAAATTCCGGTGACACGTGAGACGTGGTGTTAGAGGAATGACGTCAGTGAAACGTCATCGCTATCGAATGCTTCTGATGGCTTCAGCTCCTGTCGTGACAATTGCTGCTACGAGATTTATTTTGCTGTCCAGATGGTTTCGCCGGTGGGGGAAAAAAGAAATCGTGACGTATGTCCCGCTTTTATATATTTGGCAGCTGCGATTGATTGCACGCACTGCCCCCCCCCCCCTTTTCCTCCTCATACAATCGGTTATTGCATAGCCTGTAGTAATTGTTTCTCGTAAATTTATTAAACGTTTTGTCACAGTAAACGGTTTCTGTTGTTCCCGCTCTGCCTAGTTTGCGTTTTGAGTAACAACGTGTTTCAATAATGAATATACATACCTATATGCATAATATGATTTATAATCACGGCGTACTGACAGGTAAAATCATGTAATACAGGATGAGTCTGTATTCGACCCTAAAATATTTATGATTATTTTCGATATGATTTCCTTCCCAAGGCTGGTATATGCGCTTGAAGTTGAAGAATAACAACTTATTTTGACGTGACAACGTCTAATAAATCGAAGAACGCCGGCTGCACGCACGAAACATTGTCCCGTTACGCTCATTGTACGCTTGCGCCGCATCTATCTCTCTTCCACTCGATTGGAACAACCATCGATTTGACTTTTTCGAGGCACATTAAACTTGAAACACTCCCATTCGTTTCCTACTTTTCCTATCATCGTCGTATCCTTAACAGAATAACACAGATTGGAAGAAGTTAAATAGCAAACATGTATAAAAGTTATAGTTAAAATAATCTGTTCGGTAAAGTAATACACAAATTTGAATTAATGAGTGCAAATAAAAGTAAAATTATCAATTAAATTGTAGATTTCAATTCACTCCTTCTTTGTATCCATACAAATTAGTGATAATTCAATAAAAATGATTCAATGTTATTCATAAAAGTATGCAATCATTTCATCAATATTTTGTTATGACGTTGTCACGTTAAACTATCGTCCGTAAACCGACTTTACAGACAACCAATTTTTTTTTGCAAATAATAAAGCCTTCAAGACGGAACCGTCAGCGTCCGAATGGTATTCAAATATTAAAGTTTTACAACCACCAAAAACTTTTCGCTGTCTTAAAATGAATTCATTTAAATAAATTTTAAGGTAGCAACATTACTTCTCATGCTTATTTTATAACCCAAATTATCTCTATGAAATTATCTGCAACTGCCACATTTTTCGCAGTGGTTGTCTAACTTTATTCAATCCAACACTATCCAAATGCTAAGTGTTACATATTAAATAATTTTGCAATTATTTTCAGCACCCGGTTCAAAGGACTATAAAAGTTGCATGACTGCTATTTCTTAAAAGTCACTCTTATCATTCAAGTCCCTTAAAGTTCCTTTTTTCCGAAATTGGTCAATAATTAATTTTTTTTATTCGTAAATGCAAAAGACTTTTCAGAACATTTAGATGTCAGAATGTTAAGTTTATAATCACATATTTTATAAAAGATGTCAAGTAATTTGCAGAAAAAGGTTTTTTACGAAAGAGCATACAATTTTTTCGACGCTTGCTGATTTTCAACAGTGTAACATTCATCGCTTGCGTAAATCAAAATGTGAGTACGTTGCATTGAAAGTGAAGCAGTCATCTAACATTGAAACACATGGTAAGGTTAGGATGGCTGAAGAGGGGGGGGGGGGAAGGCCTGTATTGTAATACAGTTATCAAGTATTTATTGTAATATGTATATTTATCTATACTGCCACACATCCTTTAAGTTAAATTTTCTTCGAGACTTCTTAGGCTGCAGTGGTATGCCAGTTAGGTTGAAAATGCTTCCACAGCGTAACGGGTTTGATTCCTAATGGGTTCAACACTGAATTTTACATGTGAGTAACTGGACAGAAGTCACTGTGTTCGTTTGTGCAGCCGTCGTTGTGTTGTCAGGATAAATTCTTAATTTTATTACTGGATTCGCATGTGCTTCTCTGTATTGTCACTTTGTTGTCCAGATTATCTGTTCGGTATCATCTTTGAGCTCCTCTGCCTGTCGCTGTTTCGTGCAAATTTGTAGTTTTTATGTGCCTTTTTTTAATTGCAATTTTATCGTCGTTGTTAGCCAAATGTGTTCGTCTGTGCTGTGATATTGTTCTGGCTAATTCTTTTCACGGAATTCTCTGTGCTGTCTTTCTTTACGTTTAACATTTTACAGCGGCTAATTTTGGCTTGATTTTTTTCCTCCGTTATTTGAGTTTCCTCTGTGACATACAGTGCAAACTAGTGTTGACGTATGTCCAACATAATAATTTATATCGATCTTTACCCATATCGAGAATCATTCAAAAAACGTTAAAAATATATTTGGATTAAGTCCATTTTGGAATAACTTCTTCAGCCTGGTGCAGTTTTTGTGGTATTGCCAGCATTATCAGAAAAAATAAATTGACTATTTTTATTGGAAAATATCTATTTTTTGATTGGTGAGAAGGTTGATCATTCTTAATAATTATTAGATATTTTTATAAAAAGGTTCGTACTCCTTAATATTCTTTAAAAGTACTTAATTTGTCTTCAATTAAATAAAGGCCCTTAATAATCCTTAATTTGCAATTATAACCCTTAAAAACTCCTTATTAAATACTGATAGCTTGCAAATAAGGAGTAGATGTGGGTATTATTAAGTAAATTTAATTAGTGATGAAATTAAATTATAGGGGTGTATATTCAGATACACACTATGCTTGGGTTAGGTATGTGTTCCAGAGATAATATTGGACAATACTGGAATATCTGTAAGAATTTAACGAACCAACAAAAAATTTTTTGTGCATTTACTATTGAACATTATTTTCATGAAGTATTTTCAATATTACAAATGGTAAAGGGGTCCTTAAAAATCCCTTAATTTTTTATTGCACAAGACGCTACAAACCATATAGGCCTATATGTAGGAATTTTGTTGTTGTAACATGTTTCTGACAAAATGGTTGTTGTAAAGTCCCTAATTTCATTTCAGTGATCCCTAAAACACCCTAATTTCTATATGCCGTGTGGGTGACAGCTATGTAGCCGGGAAGTAATTTTGATCATAAAGTCGCTTGTATGTCGTTCCGCGATGAACCTGCAGCTGAATTTTTTTTTTGTTGATTTCAGACTCATCCTTTGTATACATTTCGTCTCTCTAATATAAGTAGATTATTTGAAACATTCCGGTTGAGTGTCGAATAAACAGCTCAGTTGCACGCGTACAGAATTGAACGTGAAGCTGTATTCGCTCACAACACAGCTGTTTGAAACTTTGTTTCAACCCTCATTTACCGGTGTTTAACTGTCAATATTCAAACTTTTAAATTTTTTTCCATCTGTTATTGTATGGAGCACTTGTTTATCTAAATACAAGCTTTCATTTTCCCCGTTTTGTTTCTAACGGCAAGGAGTGGTAACCATTCTCTAATTAGTTTCACCTTTTTTTTAATGCACGTGACGAAACGGCCTTCAGCTACTCGTTGCCGCTGATGTAGTGTACGGTGATTGGCCGCTAACAGAAATCGACGCTCGGTTTAGAAGTTCGATAACTTTTCTGTGCGTGTGTGCTGTTTCCGAAAGTATCATCTGCCGTCTGTTTGCGTGCGTTCAACTGCTGCGTTCTTCTTGCTTTGCGAATTATTTTCAAAGCTAATCTTTGGCTGAATAATTGAACTGATAAAGCGATTCTTTAATATTTAAGTAATGTTTAATATACTGTTGTATCTTATGCACTTGTTATTTTCCTTTAAATAATAATTTTGTGTTTTTCATATATATAATTTTTTACTTTATTAAGTAGGTACCTATAGATTTTTTCTGATACAATGTAGTACATATTATTTTATTTAAATTAATTGATATTTTTAAATTTAAACTTTATGAAAACTAATATAAGGTTTCTTAAGTTATTTGTATTTATTTGTCTATTTTTACAATTTTTTTAACATGTTTATACTAGTCAAAATACCGCACGTAGATTTAAATGACACAAGCTTGCTTTTGTGAGTGGTAAATATTTCCTGTTTTAATTTAGTAACTTGTAGTCAAAGTGTGTAAAAAAAAAAGAGGAAATAAATAAATTTATTACTAAAAAAAAATTATGTTGCCCCACGAAGTTGTAAATTTTCGGTGCTGTGACGTATTGTCGGTGGACAGGGTAGTGCACAAGTGGTTGCCGCTTCTGATCCTTTCAATTTTTATTATTATTATTATTATTTAATTTTCGCTCCGAGCTCGCATGTGCCCGCGACCAGTGCAAATGTTGTTTCGTCAATAAAACTCCAACCCCCCCCCCTCCCCCCCTTCTTCCACCCCCTCCCCCCAACGCACGAGCCGGTCTACATGTAATGCAGTTTCCCGGAATGAAGTTACTGACTCCCCGTAGCTGCGAGGTTACAGAACTGAAGTAAATACTGCTAATAAGGTCGCTTTCACAGCGAACTGGGCCTTGCTTGCGAGTGCCCTGTCCGCGATCGAAATTTTTTGCTTCGTCGTAGCTGTTACGAAATCCTGAGTATGGCCTCGTCTGAGCTGTAAAAAAAAAAATGTTTCACCTCTAATGTACAAAAAAAAATAGTTTAAAAAAAATATGCATGGAATTTTATGAAATTTTTTCTAAAAAATATTTTTACTTTTAAATGAACTGAGTATACAGGCCTGGAAGATAAACTCACTGGAATAATCTTGGAGTACCAACAAAAACTTCAGAAACTCGCGCATTTTCAAAACGGCACACAGGAGTAGTAAAAAAAAATCTGGCTTAGCGTTCTTCGTTTATTTCAGTTGTATTTATCGTTGAAAAGTCCGTGATTTAAATCTAATTTCTAGTTCAATGAAAACTAAATGTCGGATGGTGAGTCAAGATGTCCAAACACCAGAACACATAAATTTGCTAGTTACCGAGGTTATATGTAACTTATCTCTGGTGAGTAGGGTAGACTGGGTACGGTTCAAAAATTTTAGCATTTATCGTCCATTGCATCGGGATTAGTTAAGCGAGCGATGACGGAAATATATTAAATAAAAGACCATACATCTGTCTACTAATGGGCAATGTTATTTGAGATTACTGTATTGTATTTTATGTGTAAAATCAAATTTAAAAAAAAATTGTAATATGTTTCAACCGTCCCCATGCCAGGGTCGGTTGAAACAGTGCCTGCGGTCAATTGAAACACATGCAAATAATACAAAATATATTAAATTAACATGTTTTATTCATCGTCTAATGAAATTTTACAACTCGTAATGGCACAGTTGAACATCACAAATATTTTTTATTAATATTCAAGTCTTTCGCGATACTTATAATCTAGTGCGTTAATGTGAATATGTGAAGAGTGGTTGTCAAGCACAAGTAAGGCTTTAAGTGAAGGAGAAGCATTTGTATGTTTCTTAAAGAGTTCCAGGAAATGAATAAATGTTTCATCCTGCATCCAGCCAGAAGGATTTGCACGGGTCTTTACAACAACGCTGAAATACCATAACGCCCAATGTCAAAATTGACCACAACGCCGAAATACCATAACGCCGAATGTCAAAATTGACCACAACGCCGACAGATAGAAAACTGCTGTGTACCACAACGCCGAAATAACAACTAAATGAATTTGTGTGTGTTTCTTAAATGTACCTTAACGCCGAAATACCACAATCAAACCTAGCCTAGCCTAGCCTAGCCTAACCTACCCTAACCTAACCTAACCTAACCTAACCTAACCTAACCTAACCTAACCTAGTCTAACCTAAACTAACCTAGTCTAACCTAACCTAACCTAACCTTTGTGGCAGTCCTGCAATGACATTTTTCGGCGTTGTGGTACACAGCAGTTTTCTAGCTGTCGGCGTTGTGGTCAATTTGGCATTTCGGTGTTGTGGTATTTCGGCGTTGTGGTGCGTCCCCAATTTGCACTTCCAGCAGATTATATTGGGCCATCCCTGATTAAGTGATCTTGGTGTCGCACTCGCGGAAAGACGAAGAATGGAGGAATAGCACATTTCCGATTGCATTGACCGCAAAGGCTACTGTGACTAAAGTACTCCTCTCGGCTGAAGTCACTGAACCTACTTGACGAGCACCACGTCTAGCTATTATTCTGTCGGGTTTTGGCACAGTAGTTATGCCGGTATCATCAGCATTATATATATTTTTTGTGGTTAAAATTTATAACGGCCCATGATAGTAGCCAAATTTTCGTAGAAAGCATCTACGTTATTTTTAGTAAAGCTAGTCGCCCTAGAAAGACTTGTAGCCTGTGCTGCACGTAGGTACTGACAGTTCAGGATTTCTTCTCATAAACATACGAAACCATTCTTCACCAGCCATTTCGTTGTCATCCCAAGTCCCGAGGTCGTCATAAGTCGTACTTGATGGTTAGTTCGTATGCCAATTTCATAACATCCTTTTTAGTTAGGCCATAATATATGTCTGCACATCTAATTAAATATTTAGATAGCTTATGCTCTTTTTACTGGTTTAAACACTCGATTGTGAGCCTTATGTCCCATTTCTTGATTTTCATCGCCACCAGTCGCATCTCGTTTACGTGCATAATACCTCAAAAGGGAACAGTGGTTCAGTCCATTCTTTTCCGCCGCCATTCTTAACGAAGATCCGGCTTTTACATCTTCATAGGCTTGTTTGTACGTTGATAAGTCGGGACTGGCCTCTCGTAGTCTTCCTTTGGCGTACTTGGCATCTAAGAAACAAGAAATATAAATAGTTTCTACCTTCCCCAAAAAAAAAACGTTACAACTGTCCCCAACCCCCCTTCTATGTATAAAACGGTTCACAGTAAGAGTGATAATAATTTTGAATAAAAACTAATCATACATCCATATTCTACATACTTCAATTAAAACTATCCAAAACTCTCAATACTCTAACTTTTAATAAAACCATAATAATTGCAAAAAATATACGACCAAACAATACTTACTTTTCCGTCACGAAACACAATGGGGCCTCCTATACACAAGCACAGTGCACGAAGAGCGACGCACCACTAAAATTCGTGTTTCGACTTGTCGCCCGCTTCGTTCTCCCCTTCTACCCCTCACCACCATCACGAACGGTGTCGAGATATCCGCTTTGTTTCAACCGTAACTAGTCTACCCTACTGAAAGATTCGCTCACACACACACACACACACACACACACACACACACACACACATATATATATATATATATATTTCAGGGGAATTCTAGATGGATGCTTGTCTCGATTTTTTTTCCTAACCTAACTAAAACTAAGTGTATTTTGGAGGGGTCCGGGTTAGGGAGGGACCTAGGTGCGTCTCAGGCCGAAGCCTATACGCCTATATGCTGGGATTAGCCATGCAGGGAGAGGGTCGCATGCATCGTGTGCTAGAAGGGGATTGGCCAGCCATGGCAGCGATTGGCGCCATGACTAACTACCCTCACTGACTATTCTAGACTATAAACTACTAGTTATGTTTGGCCCAGGTAAAACCTGCATAGACACAGGGAAAACCCTGGGCACTTTCATGCGGGCTGCAAGTTTGCATGCATTAAATGTAGGAAAGTACAGGAGACAGAGGATGGTCTGGATGAAGAGTTGGCCAGAGTAGAAAGAGTCTACCATGCGAGGGTTGGGCACTTGGACTCGTGGTCCGCTTTGTTGTCTTCTCCGGGACTGGAATTTTAAGGCCAGGGACGCAAGCCCTGGTGAGTGAAAACACGAACCACTCACATCAGCCCCAGACAGCAGCATGCTTGTCTCCTAGTCTACGGTTTAATTCTTTGATTTCCGCGTCAGAAAACATTTCGTTTATTTTTTTTTCTCTCTCTCTCTCCTCGCAGCCTTCTTATCGCGGTCGCCAGCTGCCTGTAATCCCGACAGAAGTAATTGACCGCCGGAAAAAGGGGAGGGGGGGGGAATGGTCGTGTGTGACGAGATTTTGGTAATCCTGGCGCGTCGATTCGTTTCATACAATGCCAGCGATCCGGTGCTGGGCGGGAAAGTCTACGATTCGCTGACCCCCCCCCCCCTCCCCCCCACTCTTTCCTGGGTCGCTCTTCCCGATCTGTCCCGATCCGTCCCGAACTTCTCCGATGTTCGCTGCTCGCTTGCGCAGCTTCGCAGTCGGAATAAAAAAAAACTTTGTTGTGAAATTTCATACGTTTTCACGATTTTCGAGTATTTTAATAAATTTCTCAAAACTAACCCCACGATTTTATTTCACCCAGACCATACCGGGAAAAAAAATTAAAAATGAATTTTTGTTTAACAGTTAAATAAGTTAACAAAGAATATTGTTGTATATTTTTAACGTGATTTACCTAACCCAACCAACATTTCATTTGAACTAAGTTCACTTAGACGTGCAAAAACAAATCCTCCCGAAAAAAAAAAAATATTTTTTTGCAAGAATTTTTATTAATGTTTCACGCCTGACCTAAATTTCGCTGTTAACAACAGAAAAAAAAATGGTTGTCTGTAAAGTCGGTTTACGGACGATAGCTTAACGTGACAACGTCATAACAAAACATTGATGAAATGATTGCATATTTTTATGAATAAAATTGAATCATTTTTATTGAATTATCACTATTTCGTATGGATACAAAGAATGAGTGAAATGAAATCTACAATTTAATTGATGAATTTACTTTTATTTGCACTCATTAATTCAAATATGTTTATCACTTTAACGGAAAAGTAGGAAACGAATGGGAGTGTTTCAAGTTTAATGTGCCTCGAAAAAGTCAAATCGATGGTTGTTCCAATCGAGTGGAAGAGAGATAGACGCGGCGCAAGCGTATAATGAGCGTAACGGGACACAGCGTAACGGGACAATGAGTGTAACGGGACACTTTTTCGTGCGTGCAGCCAGCGTTCATCGATTTTTTAGACGTTGTCACGTCAAAAAAAAAACCGAAGCTGTAAGGACGCGGGGGACGATCCATCGCACAAAGAGGAAAACGAACACGATATTAGCAACTTATATATCATAGTGCTGTGTTTATATCTGTTTGGCCAAGTATCTATTCTTTCCTTTTCGCGTCAGAAACGTTTCACAGCAATGTTTTACGAAAACGTTGCATTAAAATTCGTCCTTAAAATTTTACTCTCAACGCGCCGAAAAAATAAATAATAACCTAATTAAAGTCTGAAAAAAATTAAAATCTCAAAAAAAAGACTAAAAAATGGCTTAAGATTACAAAATTTACCTTATCGGAAAATTTTGTGTTACCAACTACTGGTAACAATTTATTAAGTTTAATGTTTATGTGATTGTATTATTTGTTATGTGCCTGCCTGTGCGGGCACTCAAAACCTAAATAAATTAATAAATAAAAATTATATAACTGAAGTGTCCTTTTTTGAAAAAAAAAAAAAAAAAACAGGACACCTTATTTATTTCAAACAAGCTGCAGAAGTCATGAACTGACAAAACGGTGCGTAAATAATTCAAACTCATTTATAAAATGAAAACAGTTAAATGTGATACAGTATAAAGTTTTTTTGTTGGATGAATATACACTACTGTTTTTAATCATGTACATGATCTAATATAACTTATAATTTAAGGATATGCATCATTCTTTTGTTTTGTTCTTGTCTTGTGTTATATATAACCTTTATGTTTATACAATTTTTTTTTTCCCTGTGTGTATTCATTGTATCAATTTCTAAGTGTCCACCTCTTAAAGTCTTTGGCTGTTGGTAAGCACTCAAATTTAAAAAAAAAAAATAAGCATATTATTATTATTATCATTGTATCCAAGATGATTGGGTAAAAACTCCCTCAGTGCGCATATAATTTCTTGTTGGTATCCATGCATCCCCTCAACGTAGTCGCTAGAATTTGTCCTGTGATTCCAGAAAAATACTTCGAGCTTACGTTTGATTTCCGTTAATAAAAATATATATATGGTAATCTCGCGCCTTCCAGATGTGGCGACCCGAATTCCAGCGTTTTGCATAGTCAAAGTGGTTCTAGTTAGCGGCGCCATGTGTCGAGGATTGCTGGGGAAATTTTTTTTCTTGTGATGGTTTTTTTAATAGAAAAAAAGTAAGAGGGAGAGTTTTTGGAAGGGAGGTAGCGGCAATGTTTAGCGTCTGGGATGGGGTGGTGAGGAGAGACTAAATAAGAGAGAAAGAGGAATGAAAACGTCAGTTCCGTTCTCGTTTGCCTTCTGAGCGAAATTTTTCTACGTCAGAACCATGCAGGTGTGACACAGATGCTGAATTTTTTTTAGACATGACAGAGTTTTTTTTTTGGGTGTGGGGGGGGGGGGGGTTGTCCTTAGTTATGAGGGACAGTCTTCGAGACACTAAATCTGGAACTTAGGGGTGAGAGATAGGAACATTAAGATGCCGTCTTGGTGTCTACAGTTTTTAGGCAGTAAAAATTTTATTTCGTTCGATTTTTTAAATTTGGTTTTTATTAAAAGCATATATTATTTTGTGGAATGCGTGAAGTTAAATAGTGTCTAATTGCTACAAATAGTGAAGTCGCTTTTGTCGAGGACTACAACTGCTATAACACTTTCTATGTGCACAATGTTATGATCTTTGAAAATTACGTAATGCCGTAACTTTTTCAGTCTATTCGTCCACTTCAGTGGACGATTTATAACTAAATGATACACGGAGTTTATCAAACCTTGAATGTGTGGGTTAAGGTGTACCTACATTTTAGTGGACGTCATACTTTATGGCTGTGAAGTAAATAAATTTTATTTATGACAATATCCCATCCGTTTGAACGTTTTATACCTCCGATTGTTACACCAAAAAAGTTTCTCTTAATAAAGTTTTTATATGACCAACCATAAATGCAAGGAGTGGGGGAAAAAACAAGGGTTGGAGGACAAAAAAATATATAATTCCCATAGCATACACACTATCGAATTCGTTCGAATTGTTTGAAAATTTTATAATTTTTATTTAAAACTTTTGTCGGAAGCAATTTTTGATAAGATTAACCATTACTGCAAGGAGTTGAAAAAACCAGGGTTTGGAATTAAAAAATAATAATTTAAACTTTGGTACCATCTACACTATCGAATGCATTCTTATTTATTATTAACTTTCTAAATATTGTCTAAAAGTTTGTTTTAAGTAAATTTTTATGTATTCAATTACTGCAAGGGGTGAAAATAATAAGGGTTAAAAAAATCATAACTTTGTTAGCAGGTATACTATCAAATCCGTTATAAAATATTACAAAGATTTTAAACATTATCAATAACCTTTGGCTGAAACAATTTTTGATGAGCCAAACTAGTGCCGTAAAAACAGGGGTTGAAAAATATTAATATTATCTATTATCTTAAACTTTGTTCCAAAGCAAATTTTTATACTACCACGTATTAGTGCCAGGGATGAAAAATAGTATTTGAAAGTCAAAAAAAATTCATAACTACCTTAGTAGGCATAATATGAAATTCGTTCTAAGCTATTCAGTGCTGGATGCATTGAGATACAAACCTTATAAACATTTTCACTGCAATAAAGGGGAGAAAATGTTTTAACGATCATTTTGCAATATTGGAGAACGAACATATTGTATGTAATGTACATTATGTTCTTAAATTGTTCCAGAAGTTTCCAGAACATTTACAAGAGAAATAGTCTCTTCGAAATTTACCTAGGCTGTGCTGAAAGGGATTTTTTTTAATGAGCCTATACCAACTTTTTTTAAAGGACCTACTCTATTCTGTTCTTACGTAACTTTCAGTTTACATTGTTTATAGAATATATATATCAGAATATAAATTATGTTTCAAAATAAGTGGTATAGTAGGGCCGCGACGTCTTGGCGGGTCGACTCCCTA